>NW_028324155.1:9393939-9696969 GCF_054372755.1 Phalangium opilio
GACCAAGGCTTAGCTCGCCTTAATGTTTTTATTACTAATAAATGTATAAAAAAAAGACTCTTACCTTCAGAAAACGGTGGTATTTCCTCGAAAGTAAGTAGAAATACAAGTTCCAAGTGTTTTTTAAAAGATTTTACAGGTGTAAAATTTATAAAATACGTTTTTCCGCTCTTAGCTCGTATAAAATGGAGTAATGGCATCTCCGAGGGTTTGACTTATTATGTCCTATAGGGGGTTAACATAGAGTGCCACTACTCTAAGCTCATCCTTTAATTTAGTTTCGAAAGCTACCGATAGATGGCGTTTTAAACTGCTACCCCCCAGAAAATAGCGGCTGTCTGCTCGTTGCCCCTTCCGCGTTTTTTCGTTAAGCCTAAGCCAGCGAAGTGGATCTAGACCCTTTATAGTTTTACTATATCTATGGGAAGAACTCAATCCTAACCCTTCTATCTTCTCCCGGGATTTGGAATCACGTTGCACTTCAGAATTAGAAGTATATCGTGCTGATTCCCACCAGACCCAAATATTCACGTTTAATTTTAATAAATGTATTTTAAGATACAACTTTAATGCTAATTAAATTTTTTCACGCCATTTTACAGGACTATTCTCTAAGGAACCGATTTCCACGTATACGAAGAACCAGAGTTCTGAAGATTAAAAGTTTAAGTTAAAATTATGGAAAGGATGTAGTGATTTTTTCGTAATTTGCTTAATTACTCTGGCCTCGATTGTTGTAACCTAAAATATTTAGTATCGTATTTTAGTATCCATTGTATCTCTTACAGAATCAGGGAAAATTTTAATTTTGCAACATTATTTTCGGGATTTTGCCTGTAAGCTGGCTTCTCCCTGCACAATTATGTGTTGAGGGGTAAACATTTCTACAGGGGCCATAGGATTAACACGGGATTGTTTCTCCCTAAATGTCGGCTTTGCCTACTGATAAGAATAGTAACTACCCGTTTTCAAATTTGCTTAATTACTCGTGCCCTGATTATTGTAGGCCCAAGTATTTAGTATCGTTGGAAAGCTGAGAAATAGGGCTATAACATACTCAAAGGACTTCCCTGTAACTCTTATACAACAAGAGTTAAGAAATTTCAAACTCTTTCTTACTTTACTTCATGGGTTATGTAAGTTTCAGTATCCCTTTAAATATTGGTAAATTAGTAATTTGCGTTGAAGCCCTATTGGAATACGCGAGATGCCTTCTAATTTCTCGTCGGGCCTTCCAGCTCGATCGTCTATTTATATTTGTCGAACAATACAGTTGCGGGTCTGCACTACACTGCATGCCCCCCCCGGCCCCAAAGCCGAAACTTAAGTCATAACCCGTTGGTCTGGAGGCCATTATTAGTGTTAAATCCCAGGATGGGGATCGAAAATGGGCCGAGAAGGGGATCCCGCACGCCTTATTATTCATTTTAATGAATAAAGCCTCCAACAATGATAATAGCTCCAATAATTATAACGCGTGTTTACGAAATTGGACGCAAATTATAATAGAGGTGATAATACCTATGGAATTCGTTCAATTCCTCAAAGAATATTGAACCACCGCAATTTCACCGTTTCATCCCCCTTAAAAATATTGACGAATTTATTGTATTCGCCCAAAGAATATTGAAAAACGAACAAGAAATTTGTTCGTTTATTTTGAAAATGTTACTAGCGTACTGTAATATAAATCAAAAACAGTACCGCTATTTCTTATTATTCCGTAAATAAAGATTACTTTGTCATTTATATTCATGGAGCGATTGAAATTCACTCGTAAAATAATTCTAATACTAATACCAAGCAGCGCAAATCCAGATGGACGAATTATTACATATACGCATATAATAACTTCTCACACGCCCCTGGCGGTGGGGGGAGGACCCCTCCTGCCCCCGTTTTCACTTTTCCGGATTCTATCCTTGTTATAATTTATATCGAGGGGGGGATATTCCCTCCGCGAGAAGATATCGCAATCGAGAAATCTTTAATTCAAATTAGAACCCAACTTCCCTTCCCCGACTGTTTACAATCCACGTGGAATAAAGGGATTTGAAAATTGCACTTTGTAGACATACGCGCGTGCTCGCGAGAAACCATGGGGGAGGGGGGGAGAGAAGGGTTAGCGCGCGCTTTCTCGATTTGGCGGGAAACCTATTACCGTCTCGTTGAAACAAGCTATATAATTTTAAAGCGCGCGCGCGCTCGATACCCGCCCAAAGGCCTATAACTGAGGGGCACAGGCTTAAGATGAGAGATACGCGTTTCATTTCGTATTAATTCAAAAGGGTTAAAATCGGGAAGACGCTGCTGTATATACTTTAAAGTGAGGTTAAAAGTACGCGGTAGTCGAGCGCGATATCGAAATTTCGATGAATTTGTAATGTTAAATATAGTAGTAGAGATAATTAGGCTTAGAAAGTATCATTTTTGGCGCGAAATGGCCGTGCCTGAGTTGAATTGAAAAATCTTGCTTTTTTTTGCGCGAAATGGCGCTTGCGCTTGAATTCAATTTAAAATGTTTTTGGCGCGCATTCGTTATAAATCTGTCGTAACGCGATAATTCTGATAATTCTAACGAAACTTATTAAGAATTCTGAAAATGCGACACTTTCTTTGAAAACTCTTATCTACTAAAATGTTCCCTATTGAATTTCTTCCCCTTAAAAATACTTGATATTTCTCCTTAACTAATTCTCAAAGCAACCATAGCGTTATATCTAATAGATATATATGCATACAAGCAATATACATAAATATAATTCCTAATAGGCCAATAGCCATTTTGTATAAATAAATATAAGAGAGTAGGAAACCCAAGGGGCTCATCCTCCCGCGTGCTTATTATAAAAGGAGGGGTGCGAGTATGGATAAACCGAGAGAGAGAGAGAAAAGAGGTATTAGTAAAGAGGGGTCGTCTTCCCCATCCTAAGGGGAAGGGGGGCTTTACCCCATATTCTCTCCCCCCCCTCCATAAACGGTCGGTGGTGGCGTAGATACGAAACGAGGAGCTAGAGCTTCCCCGCGTTGATTAATACTGCCGAAAATGATAGGCTGTTCCAGTTGGCTGAACTCCCCCCCCCGCCCCGCCGTACCCCCGCGAATCCCCCAGTACATTCCTTATAACCCCATTTCATACTCTCTTATAAGTATTGTGTTCTCCGTCCCTCTCTCTCTCAATAGAGAGCTGATCCGCATTAGGGGGCGCAAACCCCAGAGAGAGAAGGCGCCGAAGCAGATGGCCTCTCATCCAAACCCCCCGGGGGGAACCAGGGCACGTCGTGGGGAAGGGGGGGTAGTGGAGAAAGAGAGAATTCGTCCCTTTAGTGGGAGGAAATTGCCAACCACCGTTCTCACCCACTAGGGGGTTTCCTAGTGACATAATACGGGGGTGGTAGGGGGTATTACCCCCTCCGTATAAGGCTTTAAGCCGCGCATCCCCCCTCCCTACTATACGCTTATTGCTCCGCGTAGTGGTGTCCCCTCTGAACAATACGCTGTAATAATAACGGGGGATTCAGTTCGGGGGTTTCGGGGGAAGGGTGGTTTAAAGAGAAAACGTGCGGTAATGGGACCTTTATCTAACTGATGCGGGAAATATTATATTCGTAGAGAAACTCGTCTAATGTAATTGTTGCGGGGGGTTGTACCCCTCACCCCATAGAGACTAACTAAGCAAGTACTTTTGAGCTGATACGAGAAATGTACAAGAAAAGAAAGATTCCACACTGTACCGTTTCCTAGGAGATTATTCAAATATTCCCTCGCACCCCCCTCCGAGTTGCCCCACTTCCCCCCCCCCCGTAACAACTTGAAGAGCGAGTTTAATACCTTTCTCTTAAAGAGGTGTGGGAAAAATGATAAATATCTTTTAAGTTCCCAACCAACTTTAAGTGATTAACTTCGGAGTTGTTAATAAAAAAAAATTCCTAAAATACTTTGGCCGAGGCTTAATATTAATTAAATAAGTAGTAGGTTCGCTAATAAATTTCTCGTTTTAGTATATTAATAGCGTTCACTCTCCAATATCTCTTAATTAAAAAAGGATAAAGTCTAGTCTAGGGTGTAAAAAAAAAAACTAGGGCGGCTTTATGGATTAAGAAAAAGGGAAGGGGTGCTATGAAAATAAATCTTCCTTTTCGAACCATAAATATTTGTAGTTAACGCACGCGCGGGTTAAGCGAGTATTCTGAAATTCACGCGCATCTTCTATCATTTTTACCTAAGCCTAATTCGACCCTAACCACTATTTGAATTTCACGCGCATCGTAAATTGGTTTTTTTTTCTTTCTTCCTTTTCTTTTCACCAGCAGTGTTTATCACATCTCGCGCCAAAAATTGGGATTATTATCACGTGGTACTGATTGCGAAATAATACGGTATTGTTTTTAATCCATTCCAGTTATCTATAATAATTAAACACAAATTAATCAATATTTTAAGAAACAAACATAATTACCATAAATTGTGGTTTGTCACCCGTTGTCAAATTCCATCACGCTGTACATAATTCTGTAAAATAAATAAACATTATTAACTTAATTAATTTAAATCGAAATTAATTGGTATTTAACTTGAGAAGATTTTTAAAAATTTCAACTCTTTAAAAGTAACACTTTGAGAATAAGTAGCGCGAAAAAAAAATATAATATATGACTTTAAGAGTATAGATGTCAAAAAGTAAGCTCCCATATTTTTTACTAGCTTGGATATTTCGTGGGGCTCAACCCCCCCCCCCCTGACTTAAAAAAGAGAAGCGGGGAGGAAAGGGGTAAAAAGCTTTTTTATCATCTATTCCTATATGGAATCACTTGCATATAGAATCTAGAATTTTTTTGGCATGGGGAGGGATAGGGATTTGAGGGGATATTCCCCCCAAGTCTCTTCTTAAATATATATAAGATCTATCTCCGCTTCGCCTCCTTCTTTCTCAAGTTTTTTTTATACATTCCCTTCAACGGGGCTTGGGGATGTGTGGGTAGAACAGAGGGGGGGGCTAGAGAATATATCTGCCCGGGGTTTTACCCCTCGAGAGGGCGGAGACAGATTGAACCCAACCAAAGGGGGGGAAAAAGAGAGAGTGGCGCAGAAAATGAATGAGCAAAAAAAATCGAGAGTTCGAAAATGCATGTGGGGTTCCAAAGGGGGGTTTTGGGGAAACAGATCGAAAAGAAGGGGGATTTCTGAACCCCAAAGCTTCCCCCCAAAACCATCCGAGAGGAGATAGCATTTTTTTTTCCTCTCTTCTTCTTATTCCATCGTTTTTTTTACAAGTACGCTGCATCTTGATGCGGTGGTTATATATTACTGCAATGTTTACCCATTCAGAAACAGTAGGGCGAAACGTTGGACGACGACGTAAGTATTTTAAACGTGGTACCTTTCTCTTTATTACTTCTATTTCTATAGAACTTTTATCTCACGTTCATAACACGATATTGAATGAAAGGAAAAAGGGGTACATTAAGAATTTATTATTATTCCAGACAGGCTTAAATGAATTCAAGGAGTTACCGTGAACGGAAGACATCAATTTTAGTTCGCGATTTGAATATAATACAAAGTAAGGCGAGTAACACGTACAAACAAACTATGGATGTAGCTTTATCACTATTAACATTCTCACAACGAATACAGATAAAACTCCTCTCTCTTTTTTTTTACCTAGCAACGAGGGAAGAGTCAGAGGATGGGAAAACGGAGAAGGTTACCATGGAAACGAAGAGATAGGGATGGAGTATAGATATAGGTCTGAACAAAGGAAAAAAAAATCAGAGGGAGATAGTTTGGAACGCGGGTAGGGGGGATAACCCCACGACCCCCTTCGCTCGGATGACTCCCTAGGAGACTAAAAAGCACCCTCAGAAGCGCCCCCTGGATACCCCAACGGACGGGGAGCGATTTATATAGAAAACTTTATAGGAAAGAGAGCGTGGGGTTGTTCTCCCCCCCCCCCCCCCAAGTTCATGACCCTTATAGACTCATTCTCAGTCAAGCGCTCGATTCCGCATGGAGGCAGAAATAGTCTCTGAGCTCTTTTTAAAAGAGACTCTACCCCCCCTTTCCCCTCTCTGATAAAAACCCCACAAAGGGGAGCGGGACGGAGAAGGGGGGCGTGAAAGAATGGAAGGAAGAAGAAAAGTTTAAATGGAACTTTGATACATATCCAATAGGAATGAATATCCTATGGGAGTTATATTAACTTGGGATGAGAGAAAATTAATAAATTTTAAATTGAAACCTAATTTGCATCGAGTTTAATTCATTTTCTCAGAGGAAACCTAACTAAGCCTAAATTTGAATTTTAGGCCTAATAAAGTAAAAACTTCTGGGTCAAATCATGAGCTTCATTTTCCACGAGGAAAGTAACTTCAAACGCTGAGCCTACTTTCAATTTTAGATGTAACCTTTCACCCCCGAGAAGACTAGTATCACGTGTTAAGCCCAAATTTTAATTTTAGGCTTAAAAAATTGTGTTAAGGCTTCATTAAAGGAATAGCGACGTGATTTAAAAATTATCTCAAATCTAAAGAAAACCTTACTTTTTTGAGAGTTTAAACTCTTCTGATTCCAAAAATATGCTTGATTAATATTTAAATATGAGGGAAAACACAGAAAAAACACTTTGAAAACTTGAAATTTGGGGGGCAAAGGCAAATTTGCGGAGAAGATTTTTGACGGGGTTTTCTCCTTGATACGTCACTCACGGCATCTCGCGGAAAAGCCAAGCGCGAGACTCCCGAGTCTACTAATGCGGCTCGCGCGCGAATCTGAATAAATTAGGCTTAACGCGGCGCGGCGACACTAAAGCAAGTAGTCCACTAAGCCTTGCGAAACCGTATCGTTAACGTAACGTCACGTATCCAAATACGAACAGAACGCCATCTGATATCGTTTATGCTTTCGGACTTAGGTGATGGGCGCCCTCTTTCGGGTGATTTACCAACTTAAAACGGTAACGATACGCTTTCGCGAGGCTAAGTGGACTACTTGCTTTACAGGCGCGTCACGTGAGCGACATCTAGAGTGAAAATTTCTCCTTACTACGTCATCAAACGAAAGAAAATCTCAACTAGGCCTTTTCCAACTTTGATTGCAATTTAATAAATTGCTACGAAACCAAATAAAAAAGTAAACATATCATAATAAACTAGATTTTTCAAGGATTTTTTTCGCATTTTAAGTTTGAGGATGACGAAAATTATATCACCAACACTTTAACAGTGTCAAGAAACTTTGGTTTTTTAAAATAGACTTATAAGGAGCACGTGATCCTCCCAACCCCCAAACCCCAAGTCATCTCGGGGGGCGAAGACCATAACTTTTAAAGGATATGACAAATGATTTAAGATAGGGGGCACTCCCCATGCACATGTATATACGAGTTTTGGGGAAAACGTAGTCCAAAATAGACCAAAACAAATCACTCGATCTTTTGGAGGGAGGGGGGCGGTTTCCTCGCATCGTCATAGTCAAAACAGAAAAGAAGATCCTCGCACGCGAAGCTATAGGGTTCTCCATCAGTTCTTATTGATGACATTTTTGCCTCCCATCAATATACCTATCCGACTTTGCTCTATATACTAAGCTAGAATAGCAATACTATCTCCCTTGAAAAAATGCTTAACTAAGACTGAACTCGTATGCGTTCCCCTCTCAGTCATTCCCAAAAATCATCTTCGTCTTGGTCTTTTGGGGGAAGACAAGGGGATAAACACTCCAAAAATATTCCGTTAATTTTTTACAAAGTTTCAAATTTGTTTAGGTTCTGAGCTAAATAGATCAAAAACTTTTGTTTGGCCATTTCATTTTCTCTTTAACATACCGTAAGTACTATGTTTTTCAAGTATTCCGCTAAGTGATCAGTCCCTCGGTCGTAGGGAAAAGGAGACGTTACTATTTTTCTCTCCTCCTCCCCCCTCTCTTCCCATCTTCATCCGCATCCCAAAACGAAAACGCGTAAGGGATTCTGAGAGGAGAGTATGTACTAGGAGAGAAGGAAAGATTGGAGCTCTCGTCGAGGCGACGAGCGCGACCTCTGGCTGCCATCGATCACGACTGATGGAGCGGGAAGATGCACTTTGACCCTCCCCCACCCCACCCTCATCACCCCCTCCTTATCCCCTCTCCGTTTTTATCCCTCTTCCAATATCCCCACCTCGATCCTTCTCCGGGTTCATCTTCTCTCAGAGGCTCAGACTATAGCCGTCTCTCTCCTCTTCCCTTCTCCATCATCCACGACCCGGTTGAGGATGGGAGAGTTATCCATCCGTAGCCTCCTCCCTCCCTTCCTTTTCCCTCATCTCTCTCCCTCTCCCTCTCACTCTGAGCCCCATCTTCTCTTCTGCCGCGTCAGTAAATGTTCAACATCTAAATGGGCATGACAGCGATGTTAGCCCTATAGCTTGGAATCACGCAATCTCTACCTCCTCTCTCTCATCCCCCCCTTCGCGAGTGAGTGTCCATCATCATCCGGCGTTGTCTATACTCCTCTATAGATCACAGCCTGGTTTCAACCTACACACCATATTCTGATATCTCTCCCCTTAAAGGCCTATAGTTAATTGAATTTAAGGTTTAAAGGTTGTAACTCCAAAACTGCTCTAAAGCATTTTTTAAAAATAGATTTTTGAATAAATTGTTTCGAATATTATCGAGATAAAATTTTAAGTGACCAATTCGGTTTCAATCTATCGTCATAATAAGATAGTTTAAGATGAGAGTTGTTTAACTCAACATGTATTTAAATCCTTTGTTTATATTGTTTACTAAACTTTACTGTTTATTGCGTTCAGGAAATAAAGATAGAATTACTATTCAACTTTTACTCAGTATAGTTTTTAGAGCTATAATCAAACTTAAACATAATGCACAAACAACTTTACAATTTCAAATTTAATTTCAATTGATTAGTACGTTTTCAAATTAGTAATAGATACATTTCTTCTTGTAGTAAACAACTAGCCTTGGATTATTCGCATTTAACTTTACTTAAAACTAAACTAATCCGAATTGAACTCCATCTTATAGATACGACATATTTACAATCAAAACATCTTCAGACCAAGGCTTAACACAAACTCCCCCCCTTCTTGCAGCAGAAGCATTGGGTTCCAGTTGCGCCAGAGACAGGATGCTAAATATATATATAGAGAGAGACAACTCCGCGACTATAGTATGATATAGAGAAGGGAGAGGGTACTACCCACCACTACGCCCCATGCACTATATACGGGAAGGGTATATATCCCCTAAGGGGGAGATAGAATCTGTTGGTGCCAAATGATTCCAACTCACGCGCCAGCATACAGCTTTAATTCGACAAGCCCAGCAACGTCCCCGTTTCTATTCTAAGCCGAGGCTTAGCGATTTAAACCTCGTCCCATAATATTAAAGCATCACCAACCAAAGGGCGCGCCATTCTTCTCTTCTTTTCTTGGTAAAACGAGACGAATCCGCTTAATAGTGGCTGTGGAACTTTAAAAGAAACCCTTCGCTAAGCCTAAACCTCCCTTAGAAGCTTAGGCTAAAATGGAAACGAAAACCTTCGTTTGTCTCTTGAACAGAAAGTTTTGATATTTTAAAATGCCTATTATAATTTTAGTATCTTTCCTAATTACTAGTTTAAAACTTTTTACTTCAGAAGAAAGCCCCTGTGTGGCGTCTTTCCCCTCAAACGCGTGTGTGCGGCAGAGTAAACATTTCTACAGGCGTTCTATGGAAAAATAATGTTAAACGTTTCAGCCTGGTGGGTGGCTTCTCACTAACACGTTTTCCCGAATTGAAATTTTTGTAAATATACAAATAAATTAGATTAATCTATGATTAAAATTAAATTATTAAATATACTTTTTTAAATTTATGTTAATTACTTATGTAACTAAATTAATCCCTTATTCTAAAGCTATTGAACTATATATATATATATATATATATATATATATATATATATATATATATATATATATATATATATATATATATATATATATATATATATATATATATATATATATATATATATATATATATATATATATATATATATATATATATATATATATATATATATATATATATATATATATATATATATATATATATATATATATATATATATATATATATATATATATATATATATATATATATATATATATATATATATATATATATATATATATATATATATATATATATATATATATATATATATATATATATATATATATATATATATATATATATATATATATATATATTAGTTGCGAATTATTTTAATCCATAATTAATTTTACCGCGCTTAAAGTAAATATATAACAATAATTCATTCATAATTTATGTACCTTCATAACATCCGTCTCAAATCACGTTTCCTTTCAGTTCTCCAATATCTAAGACATATTTCTTACAAGATACTACAATAAAATTCAAAACATTATAATATAAACATATACGAATCCATTCCGTCCCCTAACGCATAGTGGCATGATAATCCTGCAATATATATATAACAGAGAGAGGTTTAGAATTACGAGAGTGGGTTGCTGCATATAAGAGGAAAACACCGACTTCCCCATATACGGAAAATAAGCCAGTCTCAGTTTAGGCTGCATTTTACCCCAAAATTCCCATTTAAAACCACGTTTAATCTATGGCAAACTACGACAGACACGAAACTAGGGGCCTGTTCTCGGAGAAACGCGATAACTCTCAATAAAAGGTTCCATGGACAGTAACGGAGGAGCGGGGAGGGGGAGAGGGAAGGTGAGTTGGGAGTCTTGTATTTTTTGGGACGCTACGCACGATCCTCTTTTACAACACGGTTTCCTATCACGCATGAAGGGGATTCTTTTTCTTTCTTTCTTTTTTTGGCGGGAGATTTTTGGCGCGTTTATCGTAGCGCTACGGACGGACGTGTATTCCACTTTTCCCGCGCTATTATTTATGACTGACCAGACAGCCACTCGACTACACGCCCACATTTTTGTATAAGCCATTAGGCCGACCCGATCTATTTTCTACTTCCATTAGAAGTCCGTGTATTGAAGTAAAAAAGACTATACTTCAATTAATGAGTTTTTTTTAGAATATACGCACGTGTCAGCCTTCCACGAGAGTCAATTAGAAGCCAAAGTTTTCCCGAGTTTTTTTTATAGAAAAACGTTGCACGCGCGTTAAACTCGACATAAGATACGGTCAGTGCTTGGCACGTGCAGTTTCAACACCCCCCACACACACACACACACACACCCTTTCTCGCGCGCGCAGATGCCCTAGCCATTCCGTTTTTCATACGAACGCGCCAAATCGCCACGCGCCAATTGTTCCCGCGCTTTCAATCCATTTCCCGCCTGTGACTCTTTTCTCTTTCCGTCTGTTATCTTTTTCATTCGGTTGCGCTATAGCCGGATTATTCTATAGAATTCTCCTTCCCCTACTTTTATTATCATTTGAATTGAGACTGAGAGAGAGGTTTTTTTTTTATAAATAGATTTATAATGGAATATACCAATATAGTGGGTTGGATAAAGGAGGAGGAGTAACGAGCGCCACGTGACACTATTATTTGAAAATATGATTAGATTAAAAAGTTATTTTACGTATAACTTATGTCAAAAAGTTTCAAAATCATTATTTTTCATTTTTCTTTTTAATTTAGGAGCGATGTCGGCGCACGCGCTATACTCACGAAAGGGTGTCCAATTTGTTAAAAGGTTCTGTTTTACATTATAGGTTAAAAAATTTTTTACAAAATTTAAGCGGAAATATACACCGCGCAATCGTAGCATAACCCAAACCAAATTTAATTATTTCAAAAAGAACATATTCAGGATAAAATTTGGTAAATTCACGGAAAAGGGTTCGACCTAAATAAGCGTGAATCTTAAAGTAGCTCAATTTTAAAAGCGCAAAATGGAATATTAAACCTCCTCGCTAATTTTCGCCAACCGAGCGCAGTCCGCGATATTGAAGACAGATGAAGAGAGAGAGGGAGAGAGAGAGAGAAGCAAATTCCGAGATTGGAATTAAGGGAAAAGGTCACGTAGATTTCTAAGCCTTAAGTGTCTATACTCGGATCCTTATCTTACTTGACATTAAAATGAAAGCCGTATTAAACCTAACCCTTTCCATTCACCAATGTCAAGTCAGGTGTGCTTTAAGTATAAAGCCATTATTACCAGGATAGCGCCATGCCAGGCTTAGGGTTACTCGGCGGCTCCCATCCTCCTTTTCATACGATTGCTAAGCCTAACTTAAGAGACGGAGCTAGAGACCGAGTCTCGAGGATGCGGACCGTCACGAGGGGTGGACCACTCGCGCTCATCATTCATTATATAGACATAGGTTATGAAAATAACAGTGGAAATTTGTAAGCGAATGTTATACCCCTTTAGGGGAACACGTCCTGCCATCGTAGTATGGTGGGAAGTATGTACAGTTCGGAGAAGCATCTTTAACGGATTCTAGAATTCCCTCGGCGTACAAGCCGGGGTTATTTATGTGTTAATGAAGCCAACGTTTCCCGAGGAAGGGAAAATTTACAAAAGTATTTGAGTGGGTCCGTTTAACGCCGCGGAGGAAGACGCTAGCTTAGTAGATATTTTTGTTGATTCTTACAAGACCTACATCACTTTCATCTTCCTTTGTTAATTCACTTAAAACGAACGGGGCTCTAGGGGAAACCACTAACTAAGAATCTAGCGTTTGCCCAAAATTTGACCGTCTCTAACATCTTTTGGTATAAAGACTGTTTTATCTTTCGGAAGTTTAGGAAACGAGTTCGTAAAATCTCAAAGGCGAAGATTCTTTTTATATTTTACAAAACTTTGTGAGAAAATTATCTTAGAACTATTCTTGCATAATCAATTATTTACTATCTCGCGAATATATTAACTGAGCTAGAATTTATCTTGAAAATTCGGAAGTAAAAAGGGAAGTAGAAAATTCGGAAGTAAAACATTCGGAAGTAAATATGGGAAGTAGAAAATTCGGAAGTAAAATTAGGATATTTTAAAAATATTCACGTGGAGGCATAAAAACACTCTTGGGTCTCGTGCCTTACATTAAATTATTGCACGTTGAATTTAAAATGGCGCCAATTTCAAAGTAGCCAATGATTTTACATCGGCATCATAAACCTCATAGAAGAGAAAATATAAGTCATCTTCGTCAATTACTGTATCTGTCACTTGATTTAGAGCTAATTTAGATTAAGGTACACGTCATTAGACAGTCTTTCTTCGCGCTAGTTGACGATCAAAATCTATAAATACGTATTATCCAATGGGAATTATCAAAAGGGTGGATGTACTTGTATAGTTAAAACATGTATAACTCAAAGATGGAGGGGGGAACGAACCTTTGGAGTGAAATTAAAATGGCTCGAAGACTAATGGGGCGCGTTGCCCACTTGGCAGCTCGGGAAATTTCCTCCGAGGAATGTTAGTAACAGCAACCAGCTATTGGGAGCCCTTCCTCGCCAAGGAGGACTTCCAAAAATTCCCATACGCGGTACGTGCGGTGGTAAAACGAGTATATCGGTTGGGACTTGGAAGAGAGGCAGACAGATGGGTGTCCCGATGTCCCTCCCCTCTATTCTATCACGAGTGAGCGAGCAAACCCTTTACTTCGCCTCCACCCCAACCCTCTTCTCCTCCTCACAGTCTCAAGTTCGGCGTCCATTTAGGAAGTTGGAATAAAAGGGATTATTTCGGTTCCGAAAATTCCAAAATAGATAGAGGAGACTATGCTCTTTAATAAAAGGATAATTACGTTAAAATTAGACTAAAATTAAGAAAGTTATTAAAACATTTTAAAGAAAATAATCATTTCCCAAAAATTTCCAAACTTCATTAATAATTGATAGATTTTGACATAATTGATCGATTTTGACGTAATTCATCTCATTTTAAAGCTCATTTCAACCTTAATATGAATACGCAGTTACGTAAACGAAAAACCCAAAACACAACACAGTTTACAACTATAGAACCATTATTCTCTGAATTAATCTTTATTCCATGAACGTCTAAATTCTTAAAACATCTCTCTCTTTCTTCGCCAGCTCTGCAGCAGCTCTTCTAGTCATTCTCTCTCTCTATATTGGCTACGTGTTGACATGGGCGAGCGGGCTCTCGACCGAGAAGTAGACCTATCAACCGCGTCCCAATTAATTAATCTAATGAGAAGCAAAGCGAGAGGGCAAGCCATCCCGTTCCCCCCCCCCCCGACCAAGAGAGAGAGAGAGGGAGAGAGGAAGAGAGACGCCAGAGAGATACGTGATAGAGGGAACACGAAGCGACCAAAGGATGAGGAAGATCAGGAAGGGGGGGACAAAAGAGGCAAAGGGTGGGGGACGGGGGGTTTGGCCCCAACTCAACCCAACCCAAAACCGAACAGAAGTGGAGTGCAGGAGTGAAGTGTGCGGCAAGGGTTTTAAAAGGCCTGAGTAGTTAGTTAGTTTTCGCTCCGCGCTTTTACGTTTAAGAGCACGAGCGTTGAGGGTTTATCCGAAGAATGGAAGGCTTTGAAGCTAATGGCTGCGTGGGTTAGATATTCGAAGGGTGCTGGGATTTAAACTACTATATCTAGTGGTTTTCCTCCAACATCGTTCAAACGATAACAACGTAGGCCTAAAATTACCATTAATTTCTAAAATAAGATATCGTCAATTCTCTTGCACATTGAAAATGAAAAGTATAGCGTATAGCCAAAAAGCGCGGGATTCGTTTCTCGAGACATTTTACACGCGTGACAAAATTCACTCCCGCGCCCTCGCTGGCGGGAAAAAGAGTGACGTAAGCAAAAGGAGCGAACAAGTGACGTGTGAAATGGCGCCTCGCCATAGTTACAAAAGAACCGGGGAGGGAGGGGGCGATGAGGGGGAAGCTTCCGGAGGTTGAAGCGAGGAACAATGGAGAAGTTCCCGCAGGGGAAAGGGAACTTTTGAACCTGAACGATTTCGTGCTAGGCCTTTCGCCAAAGCATTAGTTCTAATTGCAAGGGCGTCTCCTTACTAAGCCTCGGTCTTAGGTTTAGCCTTAAAATCCCACCTCCTCGTTCTCCGCCGTTGCAATCTTAATACCATAGAGGGGATGGGAAGGGGGTGGAAGGAATACGCGTTATATCTTTGTAACACGCGCGGCACGCACCCTTCGCCTTAGTTCATCCGTGCACCGCTTTGATCTCCCTCCATCTGATTCCCAGCGCATCATCGTCGTCCCTCTTACAAAGCACCTAGCTAAGCCTAAACCTCTTTGTGATGTACTATCTTTATAATCTGTACTCGTTAAGAATATAAAACCATACATTAACCTTCTCTAATACGGTACTAACATACGTAAATGTTCAGACCCGCTAAAGTTCGAGTAATATTTAAATTGGGAGGATTATATTGGTCCCTGATGAATGTCGGGCTAAGTTACTGGTACCATTCGATAGAGGACATTTAAGGCTATCATATTCCGAAAGGGTTTCTCCGGAAGTATTTTGAAGCTGAAGTTACGACGATTCAAAGTTCAGCTTGACGTGGCACGCGCTTCGTTACAATATGCCATAATCCCGCTTTTGACAATGTTAGGACTTCTACAATCCATGTAAATTTAACACGGACTGACGCGAATAAATAACAATTTCCATATATATGGGTGCATAGGTCGATTGAAATCCCATCCCAGGATCAACCAATCACCGACCGTTTATAATTTCCAAGAACGTATATTATATTATATGAACGATTAGTCGCGGTCATCGACAAATTCCCTAAAAGAGCTCGAGTGTAAAACTTACTGAACGCGCCAAAAGAGAAAGAGAGAGAGTCGTTTAGGGTTCAGAGTCATAAATTAGCGCTGGAGAGAGACCCTGAGGGGCTCAACCAGAATTAAAATGGGGGCCCGAATGACTGGGGCTTCGCACTTAAACGAAATGGGCCGACAGAGAAGGGACCCCAATCGCCCAGGCACTCGCTGAAACGGATCGACGTCCTGAGACCGATTAAACGAAGGAATCCTTCTCCCCCCTTCAATGAAACCCCTTTTCAGAAAGGAAAAGGGAAGAATGTAATAATCGATAGTCAAAATAAGCAGACGACAGAAGTACATAATTCCTTTAACAATACTAGGAGTTTGTGTAAATGGTATGAATCCTCCAAGTCGGAAAACTATGTATAAAAGATGTATAAATTTTGGATGGCTCGAGAAAAAATATTTGCACGTGATTTGCAATTTTCAAACTAGGCTTAACGAATAAAAATTCAAATTAGGCTTAAAGCCTACCAGTTGACGTTAAATTGAACGTACTTGTACTTCTAGAATACACGCTACACGTTTGGGAACATTGGATCTTTACACAGAATATGACAACCAAAATGGAGTGCTTATTACGTAGGAAAAAGTAAAGTAAAAAAAGTAAGTTCGCCTTACTCAGTCAAGCGGAAAAAGCTATAGCCATTACATTTCTTTCCAACCCCCTGAACCCCCGAACGGAATCGGGGCTAGAATGTTAGGGGTGGGGAGGGGAGAGAAGCTAGCGGAAACAAGTTACCCCCCTATATAAAACACATACCGCATTGCCATTTCCGGGCCGGGGGCTCGCTAGGAGGCGCTAAGTACACGCGTTCCGGGTAATTAGATCTGGGCCCCCTTCAACCCCCTAACGCCGCCGACCTTTCGTGGGGGGGGGGAGAGATCGCCCTCCCCTCTTGTAAGTTGTACAACGATTGATTTTTGGTGGCTAGAGGGAACTTTTTTTTGCAGAGAGAAAGAGAGTGCACTGTTATCTCCAAAACTGACTTTTAATCCAACCCCGCGTTTTAGAATGGGGAAGGTAACGGTAGGGGTCAGGGGCCAATCCCCCTTAAAAGTCTAAACTAAGCCTAAAAATTTAACATCTTTTTTTTTTAGTTTTATTGAAAAGTTCTAATTTCGAACCGAGCTTGTTCACTTTTATTTTTAAAAAATGCTCAATGATAATCTAAATAAATTTTTAATCAAATTATGTTACATTAAAATTAAAGTTTAAATATACATATATAACCTGCATTTAAGTTTTGAAAAGGTTAATGAAAAATATATCAAAATTTAATAATAACTAATTTTTATACACGCAAAACTTAAAACTATAACCAATTTAAGCTCGGTTTACACGAAGATAGAAAAAAAAACCGAACCGTATAAATTTAGAGAACGACCAAAACTTAACAATTCCGCAAACTGGACAAAACAATCTATTTCCAGTAAATTAAAACAAATTCCTATTCTGTCCATGGGCCCCCTAGAAGATAAAGAGGGATATAGAATTCTATAAAACTGGCGTTTGAACCAAGGGATTAAAAAAGAAAAAGGAAAAACCCCCAAAAAAACTAGAGGGCGCTGGCAAGAGAGAGAAAGAGAAGGTTGGAATAAATGAATAGGGCAAACAGGGCATAGAGCTTGATTAATTTCTCGGGTTTTACCGCACTGAGACGATTAGCGAGAAGTTCGGGGGGGGGGGGGTAACCGAAGGGCTACGGGTGGGTTGTGTGAGGGGGGGATGGTTATTAGAGAAAGAGGGAAGAAAGATAAAGCAGTTAAAGAGGATGGAGATCTATGTCCCGACCCGCCATCTGCCGGTAATTACATTAATGAGACTCCAACCCCCACCCCCTTTATCCGTAAAAGTTCTCGTGAACCCTTCTTCCCCCCCCCCAGACTAAAACTTTATTCGCAACGATTTTTTCAGGTCTGAGTTTAAGAGCGTGTGACAATGTCTTAGTTTTAGTGAAGTAATGGCTTGAAATATTTTGATCTACTGAAATTAAAAATTAGACCTGGCTAATTGGGTTCAAAGGAAGTATAAAATGGATAAAATAAAATAATAAATAATAAAAATGGATATAATTAATTAATCTGGATTAATTAAGGAAATTATTCTAGAAAAATTAACTAGGCTTAGCGATTTTTATTTTAAATTTAAAATAGGGGCAACCTCGGTTAAATTTTGAGGTTATCACTAAAATTCTGATTGAAAAAAAAAAGAAAGCTTCAAGATGACGGAAGGAGATCTTTGCCTCAGGAAATAAGTGCTTCCCGCCGCGAGATGCGTTCTCGTAAAAATAATTTCTCCGTAATTCTTATGATTAATAAAAAGAAGAGTCACGTGGTTTCCAGACCGAAAGAATTTGCTCAGAGTTTAACCGCGTGAAAGTTTCTGGCAAATTATTTTCTTTCTCTAGTTCTTTTCCTGATTAATTAATAACGTCAAGAAATAAAAATGTATTTTAAAGATTAGTGGCGCGTCAAAGGGTTTCCTCGTACATTTTCTTACGGAATAAATTAATTAACTGCCGGGACCATTTTTATTATTTATTTATTATTTTTGTCTGGAGTAGCGCAATTTCCTCACTTAAAAAACATAATGGGGGAGTGTATAAATTTCTTATTTAGTCTGAGAGAAGGAACTTAAAAGAAAATAAATAACGGGGTTGGTCTTTTTTCAAATAAAAGAAAAAATAAAAAACAAGAAAATAAAAAAGAATTCTCCCCAAAGTTTCGATTTTCTTTCTTTTTTCCATCGACTCAAACATCTTGAAAATGAATTATTTTTTATTCGAGAAACGGAGCAGTTCTCTCTAGAAATTCCTTTTCTTCCATTTTTTATCTTTTTAAGTTCTTAGCCCCCTAAAATAAAGGACGAGTCTAACCGATCTCTAAAGTTCAATCCGCGAGCTAGAATTATAATTGCGCACCTCCAGTCTACCATTTACCGTTCTTAGATAATTTTAGAAGAAAATTGACTATGAAAACGATAATTTGATTGAACGTTAGGCTTAGGAAAACTATATTGAAAAATATGTACACTATTCCTTCAAAAAAACTTTCACGGATGAAGATGGAGTTTCAAAAAAAAAAAAAAAAATCGGTAACCCCTTACGCCTTGTCGGACTTGAGAGGCACTACCCCATCCCCCCAAGAAGCGGCGTAACCGAAAAAATATAGATAGTACAGAAAAAAAAACAGCACGAAGAAAAAAGTGGGGTAACGTTAATCTTTTTTATCATTTTTTTTCCTCTTCAGTTTCTCTGGTATTTTTATTTTTTTTTCTCCATTCCAAAGAGAAGCTATGATTTCGAATATCTATGATCAAACACGATGGCCGTCGAGGGAATACAAAAACCAATAAATAAAATAACAAATACCAAAATGTAAAGGTAAGTTTTCTGCCAAAATAAATATAACGTTTTTCTTATAGCCCCTGTAGAAATGTTTCACCCGCAATACACCAGTGTTCAGGTCGAAGCTCACATACAGGCGGAATAATCCCAATGTATTTCTTACGAGCCCCTGTAAAACTATTTCTTACAATACACCAATATTCAAGTTCAGTTTAAAAACTTCAAAAAAATTACTTCATTAGTCAAGTGATATAACATAAATATGTCGCCATTAGTGTACCGAAAATTAAACTAATTTTAATTAAAATATAGAAACTATTAACAATAAATACCGTGCAATGGGGGACGCGCCCCTCAAATCTAGAGAGGAGGGGTGAGGGCTAAAATCTGGCGAAGATAGTATACGCGTAATAGGAGGAGACAAGTAGTGATTGAATTCATGACCACTGCAGAGGGTTTGTTCCCCTTAAACACCCCCTTCCCCCACAAAGAGAGAGAGGAGAAGAGAGTAGATCGAGATTGGTGGTATTCCTTCCCAATGAATTTACTCTAAAAACCCGAAGAATATTGAACAAATTTGTATTTGAGGGACCAATATCAAACCAGTTTTTGCGTCAATACAAAATAACAATCAGAGTGCATATAGAATCTTACCATAATCCTATCATATTATAAAACATATCAATTAAAATTTCATGGTTTGATTAAACTTATTCATGGACGTGATAACACTAGCGGGACTAGAAGAGGCGCGACTGAAAGGTCCAGCGATTTGTGAACCTCATCCCTAACCCCCCCCTCCCCCATCCGCTAGACTTATCTGGTGCTCCCTTTGTCAATGTCGCGCGGCTGCCCCTAATTAGATCAGCTTCTTCCATCCCACTCCCTCCTCCCAAACCCCCTCCCCCAAACGGAACCCCCGCTCTCAACTAATGGCGGACATGTATTTGGGAAGGTACGGGATAGTATACTGATGCGGTACGAGATGCGGATACGGGGGAAGAAGAATTACATACAGAGCCAAATGATTATGAGAGGAGAGATAGAAGAGGACAGGATTGACCTATCGTAATATAGCATTTCTTATTTTACCGTTAACTTTATATATAAATTTATACAATATATGTTTTACGATTTGTTTAAATATTAGTTACTTTACTATGCTGAGGGTACATATGTATATAAATCGATCCATGGAACACTTAACCGCTCTTCAACTTTATATATACTGTATAGGAAACTCTTTCTTTTAGCCAAACTTATCAACAATCTTTATTCCAACAGCGACCTTTCCTTAAGGAAGAGGAAGAAAAAAGGATGGGAATTGAGAACGAAAAAATAACAAAAAAGTGGGAGGGAGAGAAAGTAAAAAAAAGAAAGTAAAAAAGGGAATTTTACAAAGAGGATCTTTCCTTGAGGGAAAACCTAGCTATTTTCTTTTTCCTTTTTTTTTATTCTTCTTTATTCCAATCCCGACCAGAGGCAGTTCTCTCTTTCTCCCACTCTCTCTCCGGGGTTGCCACACACTGACACCCCCGCCCCTCCCCTTTTCAGCTTCTTCACTACGCCTATCGATTCTTTATCGCGCCCTGAAAAAGCTCGTTTCCTTATTTTTTCATCCTTTCCTTATATTTCTCTATCCCCACGCAAGTCCTTCCTTACTCCGTTAAGCCTTGGACGCGCGTTTTTCCCGCCCTTTTTTCTTCTTCCCGTTCTATACGAGATTCTTTTTAGCGGGATTGCTCTCGTGCACCCGCACGAGCGCGTGGTAGCGGTGCCATCAACGAGGGGTCGGACAAAAGATACCGATCTTAATTAGAAACTCTGTTAAAAACCGCTATTAAACTTAAATTTGTTCTCGCGTAATCCAAGAAGAGCGGGTTTTGACCTATTAAAAACATTTTAAAAATTAATTTGTAAAGGCTTAAGCGGCGTTCGAAATAGATATAACTATCCGACTCTTTGAGTTTATAACCGCGTCACTGGGCATCAGGGTATCTCGCGCCCAAAAGCTCGCGCCAGCACTGGTTTAAAAAAGAAAAGAAAAAAGAAAATCGCTATTCGTGCAAAGAGGGATGCTCTATTCCATCTAAGGACGAAGGGAAAAAAATAATAAAAAAGTAGAAAGAGAAAGAGAGAGAGAGAGAGAGAGAGAGAGAGAGAGAGAGAGAGAGAGAGAGAGAGAGGTTGATCTACTCGAGGGGAAGAAGATGGAGAGAAGCTCGGGATGAGGGATGCTAGATGGAAGAGGAGAAAGAGAAGAGAAAGCTCTGGAGATTGCACGCATCCAGCCATACCACTGGTCTCTCTCCCCACTCCTTTTGTTAGATTCCTTATCCTCATCCCCACCCCTTTCTAAGCTAGCTAACTCTACTCTAGATCTTTCCTGAGGGAGACGGAGAACTCGGAATGCTTTTCCTTTCCTTTTCTAGCGGGGTGTGTAGGCGAAAATGTAGGGGGCGTAACCGCTCTTGTACGAAAGGTGGGAATAAAAGAACACGCTTTATCTAACTCCCGCCTTTTTATATATCAAGCGAAAATACGTGGAACCAAGAAAGAAGAAGAAGAAGAAGAAAAAAAGGGTTAAGAAATGGTTTTACATTCGGTCTACGTGTTTTTATACGCTTAGTAATTAATTTAAAGAAATCATAGTATTTGAGTGGCTTAGAGTAAAATTAATATTGAAAATTCATTGATACGTATATTATTTTAGCCGCTTGAAAGCGTGTAAAATTCACGAAATAACCATTTCTCTTCGATTGATTTGAATCGAATGCGCTCAGATAATATGTAAGGTAAACGTACAATTTAATTTTCATTACTTAAATAACCAAATTAAATATAAACAGCTCTTGTAAAACAAAATGTACGCAAACATTTAAGAACTAAACCCACCATAATGAAAAAAAACCAAGATAAATTTCGCAACACAAAAAAAAAGAACTGAATAGAGTAGAATTAGGAACAGAACCACTCTTTAAAGGTTTAATTTCCGTTGAGACAAACCAAAAGCAACCCTAGCAGAACGCCACTGACGGAAATATCCTTTGTAAACCGGCGTTCTACATACGGAACAAAAACAAGGGGCCAAAAAAAAGGGGGGAGGGGGTATCTCATTAATCGCTCTATTCGGAGACGGAATTCCTCTCCTCTAGTTACTCCTTTCCCCTAATTCCAAGGAGAGAAAAACTTAAAAAAACAAAAAATACAGAATAAAAAGTGAGAACCAAGGCTTAAAAATCTCTTTTCCAGTTCCCTTAGTTTTATTTTCTTTTATAAGTCGCGAGGAGGAGGTGAATAAGAGAACCACTTTCTCTCTTTCTCTCTTTAGTAATTAATCTCCAATCAAAAGCTTGCTTAAAACTAAAAAAAAAGGGAAGTACAGGGGGATAGGGATAGGGGGAAAAGAGCCAATTAAGACGGCTTTACGCGGCGGCGGCAACCGGGGTGCGGTGTAGTAGGATTCCCCCTATTCCCCTACAGGGAAGCTCAAGAGCAAGATGGGGATGAAAGAAGAAAGAAAGAAAATCCCCGAAATAAAAAAAAGTACCTCTTCTTTCAGTCATGCACTCTATAGCGGAAGATTACACCCAAAGCGCTTGTACGAAATGGCAAGGCTTAAGGCTCTTAAAACAACTGGTCCAGAGGATGGAAGAGGAGAGTAGAGGATTCCCTCTCCCATCTTCTTCTTCTTCTTCTTTTTATACAAGGAAGCTGTTTAGATACACGCCACAATATACTCTCGCCGGCGCGCGGAAACTCATCCCCATAGGGTCGAAAAAGAGGTCGGCTTCTCTATCTCTTTGGTTTCTCTTTCGCTAAGCCTCGGTTTCTCTTTTGGAAGGAGGAATGAGGGACGCAGGGGGGGTTGATGGTGGTGTAAGACGGCCTCTTTTAAACCTCTAGAGAAAACGCTAATTACCCGCGCTAAATTAATAATCAGTTGACGCTCTTGGCACGCGCGCGGTGGCGGAAGAAGATCCCTACCCCCAATCCCCCCCCCGCCATAAAGGACTCTACAGAGGTGGTAGTGGTTTGGTAATTTACTAGGAGTTAAATCTCCACATATGTATATATACACTATATACTTGTTTTTCTAACCAATAGATATTAAAGGCGTTTGATAAACATCACTGGAATAGGTCAAAGGTTATTCTAGTACTCTAAGGTAGAAACACGAGCGAAAAATTGTTAAGCCTATTTTGAAAAATTAGGCTTAATGAACTGCTCATCTTTAAAGAGGTTTTTTGTTGTTGATAAGCCTTTTAAAACCTTTTGAATTACTTTAGGCGATTTTTACTCAAAATAAGGAGTAAAAAAAAACCTCGCTAAGCCTAAATTGAAATATTTTTCAAAATAGGTTTAAGGTCATGCTAGGCAATACGTATAATCTTACTTACGGTTATCGTTTCACTTCTATCGATTTTTGGGAGGAAGAGAGGGGCGGGGGGGATGCCCCGGAGAAGATGGTCGGAAGGGATTATTCGGGGATAACCTTTAAAAAATCCTCTTGGCTTCGGGAAAAGCGAAATCCCTTAAGGATGGGGACCCTAAATGGTCGGATTACTCCGTTTTCCTTCCATGGTAACGCCGTTAAACCCCCTTTACCCCTAAATCTCTCCCCCCCTCGCCAACCAACTTAATCTTTTGAAAAGTAGCAAATACTAAATTTTATATAAGATTTATATACGGTTACTCCTCGAATTTTAAAACGGTCTATTTTTGATCTATTTTCGTCTCAAGAACTGTCTGAAAACTTTTGAAAGGTAAATATTGAACTAAATTTTGTTAAAACATTTATTAGTTTAGTCCCGAATCTTAAATTGACCTATTTTTCATCTATTTCAGCCCAAATAGAAACAAAAATAAAATTTTTAATTCCGTTCTTCGTATAAATTTCTTCATTCTTTTTTTCTAAATTCCGAATAACTGTGACGGAGGTTAATTATTTGAATAAGAAGAAGAGTGGCCCCTTCTGAACGATAAATAAAATAAAAAAAAGACCAAATTTGATTCTTTAAATTGGAAAAAGAAGGAAAAAAATAAAAGAGAAAAAAATCTCTAGTCGAGAAAGTCTTTTTAAATAGTAACTAGTAACCGAACGTTAATTAAGCCGAAGTAATCAGGGTAAAAACAGGGGCTTTTGAAATTTAAATTTCAATCCAAGTCAAAATATAATTCACTTCTACTAAGTCAGAGGATGAGGGGAGGGGGAGTAAAGTAAGTAATTTTTCTCCTCCAAAATTCTCAATTCTTTTTTCTCTCTCTTTCTCTCCCGTATCTTTCCTTGGGGATTTCTCTTAATTTTTTTCTCCTTAAATTCCCCCTTTTTTCTATCCATTTTAACTACACCTAGGGTTCGCAAAGAATGTCTCCGTTTTTTTTTATACAGCACCAGCTACATGTATTCCTTGATACCTACAAGATGAAAATCTATTCCTTCTCATTCTCCCACATCTTTTCTCTCTTCTGTTACTAATTTTTTCCAACCCTTTTTTTTCCTTTTCTCTCTCTAATGTAATCCTTTTTTTTCATCCCTGAACTACCGAGAGAGAGAGAGAGAGAGAGAGAGAGAAGTCCTTTTTCATTTCTCCCACGTGCTACCTATCCCAGATAAATCTCTATTCAATTTCTTTTCCAAGAATTTTTATATCAGCACGAGGAAAATTAAAGAATCGTTGATAAACTACGCAAGAAAAAAGTTACTGAAATATTTATCCATTTTCAAAAATTGTAAATGATATATTTTGTTACGGAAATGTATAGCCAGGTGAATCTCCGGGACTGAGGGCCTAGACGGGCATTGCAGGGTCACGGTCTTTATAACCTAGTGCCCCTCCCCCTCAATTTTGACCACCATGAACACCTGGTTAACATTCCTGTAATCTTACGTAACACATCCTGTTTCTGTGAATATATTACTCCTTGGGGAGACTCTTATTTTTTTTTTCAAGTCTGCAAGTAAATACGCTAAATATTCGGGAGAGTTTTTAATGAGGATCGTCCCCCCCCCCCTGTACTTTAAAAAAGAAACGTCTTCCAACCCAACTTTCCCTTGGAACAAAGGCCTTTTTTACGTATATATATATCAGCTTCTATCCATCTCATCCCTTTCTAGGTATACCCTTAAATCAGTGTCTGTATTCCTCTTTTTACAGAAAGAAGAGATTTTTTTCTTTCATCTTGAGCTTCTTTTTCCATCCCTGGCTTCCCATCCTCATTTGCGCTTCCCTATTTTTTTAATGACTGAAACTATTTTCCCATTCTCCTTCCCTTCCTCCATCCCTCCCGGTCTCATTTATTCTTTTTCCCTCCTTTTACCTCTTTTTTTTCTCTCTCTCTCTCTTCGTGCCTAAATCGAGTTAATGTGAGAGAGAACCATTTTTTATCTTTTCCTAAAGTTTTTTATTCAATTTTTTAATAACTCACCCCCCCCCCCAGCTTTCTAAATGATGCTACAATAATCTAGTTAAATATTTCTTATACGCAGTAGCATACGTTGTTATTTTTTTTACTGAAGAATTTTCTAGGTTTTGTTAAATAATAATTTTTATAAAACAATGATATAAATTGTTTTCAGATTCATATCCGTAGCCGATTTAAAATTCCCCGACCCTTTTGGCCTATCCCTGACGCTCCCAGGGATTTCCCTGACCCGTATCAACCACGTAAAAGTTTACCATAAACGGTGAATAAATTTTAATTTTGAAATTAAACATAAAATAGACGAAATCCAATGAAATCGGTTGTCAGAGACGGCGACATGTAACTCTTATAACAGATAGACAGGGCCAGAGGAAAAAAAATGCCCAACATCCCCTTTTACCCTTTCTAGAGTGAGGTTCCATTCGAGAAAACACGAATTGGGAGTTAACTTTGAAATGTGAGAAACCTCTTGTACCAAAAACTAAACACGATTCCTCTATTATACTCGGTCAGGATTTGGAATGATAAAACGGAGAAAAAGCTATAGTCTTGGCCTCGGAGGGAGGGAGGGAGGGAGAGAAAGGGGGAGGGTGTACAGTTTGACCTCTTCTTTCCATACTCCCTTTGCTACTCGATCTTTGAGGTCACGTCACCCGCGACAATGACCATGCAATCTAAGTAAGGAGAAAAAAGAAGAGAGGACAGAGGAAAGGAAGAATTTCCTCTCTGTCTAGAGCATGGTGTTAGGCCCAACCTCTTTCGCGTTTCCCAACACGCGCCAAAACGAAAAAGAAATCGAACAAGACTATCAAAAACTTCAATCGACACGAATTAATTTCCAATATGGATAAGAATAAATTTATTGACAAGGCTTAAGGTTGTTAAGGAATTGTTCCCAATTTCATTTTATAATCCACCTTATTCCCTTTCGCCGGAAGTTAGGCTTAGCTCGGGATTCATGGGGGTGAGTAACGGGAAGAAATTGGTCTGTCGTCCGCTACAGAACATATTTTTGGCTTATGTAGCAGACGACAGACGAATTTCTTCCCGTTACTCACCCCCATGAATCCCGAGCTAAGCCTAATTTCCGGCGAAAGGGAATAAGGTGGATTGTACACATTTCTGCAAATAGTTTTATTTTTTTATTCGAGGCTTAACAATAACGCGCGAATTAAAGCCTAATTTCTTCTATCAAACATAATTTCAAATTTGAACCAAGGCTTAAATATCAACAAATACTAAAGACGGCAGGGAAATGGTCTAAACGAACTACAAAGTCTAAACGCAACTTGACTTTTTCGTAACCCTCAATAACTTTTGATTGTCCATCTCTAACTCCCACACTATTGGTCAAACATTCCTTTCCCCCCCCCCTCTGGGTTGGTCTCGTCGGTGAAACCCTAAACAACAACAGAAAATAGAGTCGTGGAAAAGAAGAAGAAAAAAAAAAAGAACACAAGAAAATGTCCTACTGGCGTAGTACTACTAAAGGTTGTACTATTTTTTTCTACGAGCTTTTATATCTTATTTTCTTTGGTGGGGCTAAGCTTACTCTTTTTACGGGGATATGTGTGTTGCTCGCGAGAAAAGAAATACCACCAACCAAAGAGTAAGAGAGAGAAAAACCATAGAGTAATAAATTCGCCATAAGGATGTTTTCCAAACTAAACACGTATCTTTCCCCTCGTGCAGGAATTTAGGTAACTCTTCTAAAAATTAGCAGAAACATTTATAGGGTAACGTTAGTCCTTGTGATACTTATATTGTCTATGGACAGAACGATTTCTTTCTGGATGAAGGTATAGTATAGTCTTGTCTTCAATTCTCTGGCTAAATGGGATTTGGGAGCTAGCCAATCTTTTCAACTCGGCACCATCCCTATTTACGGCAAGCTATTTTTTTTCTTTTCTTTACTTTACTTTTTCCTCCACAATTTCCTATTACATTCTTTCGGGAAGCGTTCGATTCGGCTTCTCTCCTTTTTAGTAACTACTCTATGTTGTCCAGGAAATTCTTACGAAGCTCAGTTCGCACTAGATACCGTTATCAATGGGTTAAAATGGCCCCGATTATAGAGACAACGTCGCCATCTATGAACTATTTTCCAAATTGATTTCCAACTTTTTTTTTTCATTATTTTATTTTATACTCAATCCGAATTAATCGCGATGATTTAAATATTAATCGTAATGATACTTGGAGGGATTACTCTATTGAATCTATAGTTAATGTTGCTATATTTATATTTCATCTATTGACTCGTGAATTAAAGTTATAACCAATTAAAAATAGGGTTAATAAAGTCGTACGATTCCCAGCTTTTATAATTAAACTGTAAAATAATAAATTGAAGAAATATTTAAAACCCCAATCAGTATAGAAAGACAAAACCCATTAGGGAACTTTTTTTTAACATGAGGGGTGTTACAAAAACGTTAATCCATGTCGCGCCTAATTTGGCGCGAAGTCACACGAGATACTCTTTTTAATTGGTTCATTAGAGAAGCAATCTAGCTCCCTCTTATCTTAATCATTAAAAAAAGGAACAAAATGGGTATTTAAAACAAACCAGACTTAAAAAAATATAACCTGTTGAAATTAAAAAGAAAAATAATTTCTCACATGATTTAGAATTTAAATAACATGCTGATTAAAGGGATTATCAGCGCGGATTTATTTTAAATTACATCTTAAAACCCGTAACCCGAAAAACAAAATAGGGTTCAAAATATTGTTAAGCCTACTTTTAGAATACCGACCATCAGGCTTCTTAGCAAATTCATATTTTAGAAAATATACCGTTTGGGGGTTGGGGAAAGGGGGGGAAACAAAGTTTGTTTAACGTGAATCTTAAATTAAAGATTTAAGTGTCTGAGAGCGCAAACGTGACTTATTCCGGTAATTTTTGCGGCCCAAAACCAAAAAATGTGTAAAGTTCTTAGCAAACTAGTTCGTCGCGAATATTAACGAATTCAAGAAGCTAAAAGCATTTTTTGGAAAAATAAGGGAGTCAAACATTGCTAAAAGCACGCCTGCATTATCCAAGGCCCGAAATAGGCCCGATGACTGCGCTAAAAAATTAAAAACCGAATTTACTTAACTTAATGTCAGTTTCGAACGGAATTACATTAAAATATTTGGGGTTTACTTTGTTTTAGGGCTGTAGTGTTTTCCCTAAGCCTAACTCGCGGAGAATTTAAAATCAGACGAGAAAGAGCTCTAAAGTACTTAACCTTTGCAATAACGGGTTTTCGAAAGTGGATTATAATAAGGAAGGTTTCCATTCGTAATTAATAATTTGGCATAATCGTAATTACGTATTTTGTTAATGAGTTTCACCAAGCGTTTCATTATTAATTTAGAGGTTAAAGTTTACACAATCTTTAGGATCATTCTTAATAAGTTATAAATAAAAATATCATCTTACCATTTCTTGTTGAGGTTACATAATGCACGTTGGTAGCCACCGAAGTTATAACATGGCCAAGGCTTAAGAAATCTCATAAAAATAAAATAATTCGACTATACACGATTTATTAATTAATTAAAAGCTGACCGAGGCTTAACTGCGTGTTAAACCATTTCCTTCAAAAATTAAATCGCGATTGACGCGCGCGAGAGTGTTAGTAGTCCAAATTTAATTCACAACGATGGTAAGAAACTATTTCGCCTATTTTTCTTGTTCCCGCCGAGCTTTGTGAGTCAATCCAATTAACGCGTGCGTACAAACCTAAAATTGTCCTACGACGCAACGGCGCGAAAAAAGGCACGCTGTTGATTTTTAGGTTTTTTGCGTGTAAATTAAAGGGATGTACAATCCGTTATGTATGGGCGTGTCTATAAGACTCAAGAACTATATTTTTTAGTAGTAGTGTTACTATTTCCTGGAGTAGTGATTAGGCTGTCGTCTGCTTGAACGTCTGTTTCTACGGTAGATAATGCACTGATAATGCTACGAACTTCACGCATGCTCAGTAGAGCTATATTTGATGGAAGATAAGTTTGATATAGGCTCCGCCCATACATAACGGATTGTACATCCCTTTAAGTAAAACAGGCGAAAAATGTTAAAAAGCTCTTTAAGGAAGTTTCGGTAGGCTAGTACTTTTCCCTCAACATGAACTCTCCAAAAAAAGGAAAGGGTATATCCTAATGAAATAATCTTTCACGGACGGAAAATCGAGGGGATATTTTCAAGAGTGTGGGTGTGTGGGCGGTGGAGAGAAGGAATACGGCAAGGCATTAATGGGGAATCAAGCCCCCTCTTGATGATCCCCCGCCCGAAACTCCCTCCCTTACCCCTTTTGCATTAACGTTTCCAAAACCCTCTTTAAACTTTTAAGCAGTTGCGGATGAAGAGAAAAGGGTTCTATACTGAAATTCAAGTTGACTTCGTAAAATGGGGTAAAACTGCGGCGAATGAATACGCCATGTTAAATATCATAGGAAAGGAAGTAGTTTTGATCATTTTTAGTAAACGAATTCTAAAACCGTAATGGGTTTCCTTTGGAAAGTCCTTTTAAACACGAAAACCAGATTAAGAAAACGTAACAAAAATGTTCCTTCTGAAAAGAAACTTATCTAAAATTAAAGGGATGTACAACGCGTTATGAAGGGGGCGTTACTATTTCCTGGAGCAGTGATGGGCCAATGTCACGTGACTGAAAGAATGGAAAGTACGCGGAATGGTCACCAAGGCCTATTTTGTTTAAACAACCCATAAATAAATAAACTTAACACTAATTAATGTCATAATCTGTTTATTTTTATTTGATGGAACGTTACATTGTTTCCAATTATTTTTGAACGTTACATTGTTTCCAATTATTTTTGAACGTTACATTGTTTCCAATTATTTTTGTTGTGTTTTCATTTACTCGTTTGTTTACTTTTTATTTCGCGTGAAACGGGTATCGAGGGTTATTTCTGACAATTTTTCTATAGGCAAAGGCTTAACTAAGTTTTGGCCTATATCTAGCCTAATTTTAATTAACATACAGAATAAATAATTGGATTCAAATAAATGGGAAAAAAATTAAGATTTTAATTAAAATTATAGATTGTTGATTTTAAATGATATTCTAAATTAAGGCATAGAATTTTGGGGGCTTTTTAGTAGTCTAAATTAATTAGATAATTAAAAAAAACTTAAATGTTTTAAGGTAAAAATGATTAGCTCGATTTGAAAGCGCGTTATTTTTACCAAATTTGAGAATTTCTCGCCTTTTTATTAAACGTTGATTTTGTTTATATAGGAATTTCTCAGTGTCCCTACATTTATTATTGTTTTAGGACAACACATTTGACTTATTTTTTTTTCAATCGCGCTTTTCGTTACCATTTTGTTTCCAAAGACAGGCGTTGTTCAATTTTATTCAGAAATAATTAGTATCCGACCATCAATTAAGACGGGAATCATTATTACTAATTTCATCCTTGGCTTTTCGAGGAACTTCGCCATTTGGATACAAAATTATCCACGGATTCCATACTAACCCCTAAAATATTACGCGATTAAAGCGAAAATATTTAAGCCTAAATTCAAATTTCCTTAAGGCTATGAATATTGAACATCTAACAGCTAAGCCTAAAGTTTAAAGTTGACCTTCCCTAAGCCTAAATTTACAGTCGACCTTCCCTAAGCCTAAATTTACAGTCGACCTTCCCTAAGCCTAAATTTACAGTCGACCTTCCCTAAGCCTAAAGTTTAAAGTCGACCTTCCCTAAGCCTAAAGTTTAAAGTCGACCTTCCCTAAGCCTAAATTTACAGTCGACCTTCCCTAAGCCTAAATTTACTGTCGACCTTCCCTAAGCCTAAATTTACAGTCGACCTTCCCTAAGCCTAAATTTACAGTTGACCTTCCCTAAGCCTAAATTTACAGTTGACCTTCCCTAAGCCTAAAATTTCAAGTCGACCTTCCCTAAGCCTAAAGTTTAAAGTTGACCTTCCCTAAGCCTAAAGTTTAAAGTTGACCTTCCCTAAGCCTAAATTTGAAAAACTTGACCTTCATTAGGTCTAAATTGGCAATATATCCCTCGTTCAGTAAGCCTACCTATGTGTAAAGTCTAATAATTCAAGAAAACGGTTGTAACAACTCTTACCGGAGGATTTAGCAATGGCAGAGGCGTTGACTGGCAAGATACGTGTTGCGGCATTACCAGTTACCAGCGTAACTAAGGGAATAGCGGGGTCGCGACCTCCATTAGCGCTTTGTTGGCTCAAGTAGTTGCAACATTCCAAAATTTGAAAGAAATCCCTTCAAAAAAGAAAACAAAGTGATCCTATTATTTTCTCATAAAATTGGAATTGCACTGGCGCATTTTTTTATTTTATTCTTTGGATATAAGAAGGGCAATGAAAAAGGCATTTAGTTTCCGTGGAAGAGATATTAAAATTGGATAAACTCAGGAGTATCGTTTGCCATCAGGAATGAAAAAAACGAAAAGAAAAGAGAGAAAAACATACCAGGAATCTTTGTCCTTTTTCTTGGGATATTTCATTGGAACTAAACTCAGTCTTTCGTGTTGTTTTTGAGCTCGCAGAAATCTAAAATTTGAGAAAATAAATAAAATTTATAATTAATTACGTTACGTTTCAAAGTTAACTGCGGAGTTAATTAATTAATTATTAATAGAAATTAAGCCTAATAAAATATAGATTAACTCTGAAATAAAAAATGTAAGAAAATTAACTATAAATAAGTAGAATAAACTATAATTAAGTACAAATTAAGTATAAATACGAAGAATAAACTATAATTACGTAGAATAAACTATAATTAAGTACAAATTAACTATAAATACGTAGAATTAATTCTAATTAAGTACAATTTAACTATAAATAAGTAGAATTAACTTAAATTAAGTCTAAATAATTATAAAATAAATGATCTTCACCTGCTCCCCCTTTTGAGTTCATTTTCAATCCACCTAATGGCTTCCCGAGCTCCTTGACTATCTTTTTTCAACAGATCAAGATTGGAAATCACTACCAAAAAAAAATAAAGAATATGATTATACACTTAAATCCGCATTAAGTACAAGACCCTATTTCCCTCAGTTTCAAAAGAAAAAATTAAAGATTATACAAAATACGGGGATAATGGCGTGAGAAAGAAAGAGTTAAAACATTTTCTTTTCACCTTGATTGCCATTGTTAAAATATAACATGATAAAAACACGAATCGGTATTAAATAATCGTGTCACGACGCACCGCGGCCCTTAATGGATAAAAATTGATACCATTATGTTATCCCGTAATAATAACTAAAGAAGGAGAATACTTTAGAAATTAAACGAGAAAAGGTAAAAATTGGTAGGCACGGTTTTTCCAAAGCTCACGATCTAATCGCGCACCCCCCCCCTTCTCGCCCGCCTTAAGGGGTTCCCAAAAATGTATACGTTGGCCCTACCTGCCAACCAGCCTGGATAGAATACAAATTATTATTGGCGTAAGGCGTTGCTTTAAAGGTAAAAAGGTAAAAAAAAAGACATACGTGCACGAAATAAAGGCGCTAATAAGTTGGCAGGCAAAGTTTTACAAACAAGATATATATAATAATATAACAGGCTTGTTTAGGATTATTTTTATTAGTTTTTTTTATTATTTAAAGGTTGTCTGACAAGCAGCGATTTATCCATTGATTTTGGTGTTTTATTTGTCTTTAACCGCGGGGATAACTTTGCTTTCATTCCAGATAAAGAAAAGATAAAGATAAACGGGTAAACTAGACCTTCCGTAGAGTAATAGCTCCCGGTTTCACGAACCTCCCATTTTAATAAAACCAGAAGTGAGATGAGACTGGAAGTACTGAGCTAACGAAATTCTTCACTCGGCGAAAGTGAATATTCTTGATAACAAACGAACGGTTGGCCCTCTGGTGGCGGTTTCTGAATTTTCCCTCCAAAACGTGAGACGGTCGCGGTGGTAGACGGCCGAACTAGATTCCAGCACCCGCGTCCGTGTTCCGCGGCTTTAGGTTGAGGGGAAGGGGGTAAGAAATTTTTTTGGAACTCGACCAATTTTTTCTCTCTCTAGTTTTAGCGCGTGGGAAGCGGCATAAAATCCTCAAATTTGTTCACTAGTGCCAGGATCTATTACCAATGCTAGAGCCCTTCACTTCTAGTCTCATCTCACTTCTGATTAAACCCATCGCAACCGAACCGAATGTCACCCCTAATGAACTTTTTAAACTAATTAGAGGTACGCATGCACGCGCCAATATTCAAATAATCTCGTGACTTCAAATAAGCCAAGGGCAACCGATTAATTATTGGTATACGAGATGGGAAAAAAAAAGGAAGTCGAGTTATTATTGTATTTCAGCGGACCTTTAAAGACACGAATAGCCCTTAAGACATTTGACTGGCTGGTGTAGCGGCGAGTACTACTAGACTAATCGCGTTAATAAAATAAATGTTTTGGCGCGTAGCAATTGGGGTCAAATAGCTGTGGAAGCGAAGTAACTTGGTATATCGCTTTTACAAAAAATTTAAGAAAAAAAAAAGAGGGAGGGGGGAAGCGAAAAGAAAATGAACGATAATCGATAGAGTCCTTGGCCACTAATTATCCTAATTAGTTCTGACTCTTGTCATAATATTAAAGAGACTGGCACGTTCTCCAATCGTGTACCCCTAATTTCCCGCCAAAATGGATCCGCCACTAAACTATGGGCGGCAACCACCGTATCGAGGGTTATTAAACTCAGCTAAACTCTAAATGTTCAAACTCATTTTTAAAAGTATAGACAAAACTCGCGTGTAATAAAAAAAAAATAAAATACACCCTTTTTTGTCGATAATTTATGTAAAGATAAAACTGTAGGGAACGTCCCTATGTGGGTTTTTTGACAGATTAATTAGCATTTAAGGTGTTTATTTGTTGAAAAACCAAAAAAATCAGATAATATTATCGCCAGCCAGTAACATAATATTTAGGTTATCGCGTTTCCAGCACTTGTAAATAATACAACCACGCTATTAATAATTAAAACTGGGGGGTGACGTCAATCTCAACTTTGACACGTAATAACTCTAATTCAACTAGAGTTATAGGGAAATCCCCGGAGTAGGTGATAGCCCTAACTGTCCTCTATCGAACGATACTAAATACTTGACCCTATCTCAATTAGGGCCCCTGAAAATAACCTTTAACTAAAACAAAAAAAATTATAAAGAGTAAATTTTGACTGCCGGTTTTCCCAACGATTGAATTACACTAGGCCTAATATCTTTTAAAACCAGATATTTACGAGTTGAAAAAAAAAAGGTATATAATTTGGTATCATCTTGGAATCCTACGCAATAGGATCTTGAATGATCCCACGTAGGAGTCCCCCCCCCTTTTTAAGTTTATTCCCCTATCTTAGGGGTGTAAAAGTTAATTTCGTAATTAATGTTATTGAGTTATCTCTTGTTTCACGATGTATCCAAGTATTTTTCTTTTTTTTTTCCTTATCTCCTTCTTAAAAGGCAAACGTTTTTAAGAAGTTTAAAAGGTTCTTTCTCAACAATCTTAAACCCTCTTGCAATGTGGGAGGTATTGAGGTTCAAAAAAATGTTTTTTTTATCTACTCCCCTCCCCTCTCTGTTATTTTATCCTCCTTGGTTTTTAAAAGCATCACGTTTCGCCACTGGCACCTACGATATGCGATACGAATTTTTTGTCCCCTTTTTTATTACAACTGGCTTAAATTGAATTCTTAGTAGGTAGCTACAGCATTAATTTATTTATTTTTATTACAAAATATTTTATAATAGGGAGCTAACAGTTCTGACCCTGAAACGTCACACCCTTCTATCTCTTACTGGAGTTTCATCCCCCCCTAACGGTTGGAAACAGTATTCTACGCGCAAAAATTCCAACCAGAGGGGGCCTGTGTGACGTCAGACTATCTCTTCCCCCTAGCCAGTTGTTAGCTCCCTATTAAAATTAAAGATAAAGTCTCAATCAATCATTAACATGATGAAACTTTACCTTTAAATCAGACTGTACTATAAGGCTTAACAGCCCAAAGAGAGCTTAAGGTATAGTATATCAAGGTCATTTTAAATTTATATTCCGGCGGTGATCATTTAAAGATAGAATAGAATTTGGGAATATGATATGTACTCACCAACTGATGGTAAAATGAGGATGAATCTCTTGGCACTCTCTAATTGTCTTAAGGCGGATAAGTGTTGACATAAGGCTGTTGTATCCGGAACCAAATATGGCGACAAATTCGAGGAAGACGCGCCACGCCTCGTTTCCTTTTCCAAATCTTTCACTTCCGACTAAATACGTGATAAAAAAAAAGAAATAAATTAAAATTACAATTAAAAAATCTCGTGAGATAATCCAACGCGAAATTACCCCTATATCTTACCAATTAAAAATGAAATACCGAATCAAATTAACGCGAAATAAGTAAAACTATTGGCCCCGAAATTTTAGAATGTTATAACTCTGGTTCTACTGGGAAATCCTTTGAGTATGCTATACAGGGTTCATACAACTTTTGGAAAACAAATTTCCCTGAGGTTTCCAGGTTTTTTCCCCATATACTTCCCTGAGTTTTCCAGGTTTTTTCCCCATATACTTCCCTGAGTTTTCCAGGTTTTTCCCGTATATGGAGTATCCTATGGAGCAAATCTTAACGAAGGCGGGGGGGGGGGGGGGAAATAGGACTATAACATACTCAAAGGACATCCCCGTATCTCTAGTAGAACCAGAGTTATGAGCCTCCAAAGTTGGGTCTAAGGCTATTGCTATGGAGGGTGTGTTTTGTTGAACACTTTGCTTAATTACTCGGCCCCTGTTTATTCGATCCCCAAGTTTTTAGTATGGTTTGACGGGGGGCAAATAGGACTATAACATACTCAAAGGACATCCCCGTATCTCTAGTAGAACCAGAGTTATGAGCCTCCAAAGTTTAGTGTAATGTTAATCCTATGGAGGGGGGTATGTTTTTGAACATTTTGCTTAATTACTCGGCCCCTGTTTGACGCAAATTTCCCTGATTTCCCTGAATTTTACTAAAAATTCTAAATTTCCCTGAGGTCTTTGTCAATTATTTATTTCCCTGATTTTTCCAGGTATGTATGAACCCTGATTATAGCCCTATTTCTCCAATTTCCAAACAACCAAGACAGGAGGAAACAACTTTATAATAAAACAGTAAATACCAATACATAACTTCCAACTAATATATTTTCAATGCAACATAATTAAAAGCCTAGCACCGTCCAGAAAAGAAAAGAAAAAAAAATCGTAATAAAAACGAACATTAAAGAAATAGGGGATAAAAAAAAAGAAAAATTCGGCGATATTATTTATTAATATGACTAAAGAATAATTGGCCCGTTAATTAAACAACCCCCTTATTAAAGCATTAAAAAAAATCGGCGCTTTGTTAAAAAACAAAATGGGTTCTAAAAAAATTTCACCCTACCTTAAAACTGCCTAATATATTTCTTAATTCCAAGCTCGAGGCTAAAATAGAGGCCCGGGCTGATTTTAAAAACTTTAATTCACTCTCATGTTTAAAACATAACGAAACCCCCTTCGCCCCCCCCCCCAAGTAAATTAATCCCCCCCCCGTAAAGTTTAAGACATCATTAATAAGTCTAGATGGGTGCAAAATAAGTAAGGGGTGATAGTGGTCTACCCCTAAAAAAAATAAAAAACGTTCCCATAATTATTCTCTCTGATGAATTTCAAAATGGGTGAAAGAGTGGGATTGGATGGAAGACGGGGAGGGGGGGGGCATCTATAAAGGTATGATTTCTCCTAAGGCTATGGGAGGAACGTTGTTACAGTGAAAATATTTAAGAATTATTATATTAATTCCGTTTTTCGCTAACACGTAATCTCTCAAAAATATGCAAATGAAGATGGGGAAGACGGGGATGGATAGTAGCTACGTATAATTAATTATAATTATAGCTTGTATTAATTTAACGTTAATTAAGGTATAGGTTTAATTATTCTTACGAAATAATACCTCCATCAAATTATTATTTATAAGGAAAAAAAATTGTAACTAGGGGCTGTCGTCATATTCAAAGTTAATATAGACCAAGTTTTGAAATAGTTCTCGAGAAGTAAATAGAGCTACGTCGGAAGACATGCTACAGTGACGTCACGCTGGTGTATAGTCAGGCGTGATGTCACTGTAGGTCCTATAAAGTAGGCTCTGACGTCACGAGACTCTCTAGGACAATGTTAAGGAATAGAAGGGTCACCCCCAAACGCGCCATCATAGCTTATTAAAATCTATTTACCTTGAGCCATAAATGCGCCATGTTCCGCATGAGTTGTTTCCTGTCGTTTTCAATGTCGCCGCAAATCTAGCGTGAACAAAATAAAAACGGTGATTAAAATGTGACGATGATCACCTCAACAAGCAGTGTACAAATTAATAAATAATAAAATGCCCCACTGATTTTTAGCGAGATGCTCTTTAATCGTGTTCACTCGAGCGTTCGTTCCACTCTACTACAGGCTCTCCCATTATTATTTTTTTAATATAAGAACCGGATAATTTAATTAATTTCTGTTTGATTCACTAAACCGAAAAAAAAAAAATTGTTTAACTTTATTTTTTTTTAAGTGTGAAGATTTACTTCTTCTGGGGTACGCGTTTATTTACTTCTAATTTATAGGGTAGCCTAATTATTAACTTCTAAAATATTAGTATCCGTAGCCTAATTATTAACTTCTAAAATATTAGTATCCGTAGCCTAATTATTAACTTCTAAAATATTAGTATCCGTAGCCTAATTATTAAATTGTAAAATATAATTATCCGTAGACTAATAATCTATATCTATATAAATCAAGGTCCTGACTGACTGATTGACTTGACTGACTGATAATCAACGCCCAGCCCAAACCGCTTGCCCTAGAAGGCTGAAAATTTGCAGGAACGTTACTCATAAGTAGTAGGCGCGTACTAAGAAAGATTTTTCCAATCCGCCCCCATCTTAAAAAATGGCGCCCAGAAATGTTAAAAAATCTTCTCTATGCAAAAAAAGTCCGCGCGTTTCAACCGATTTCACAAATATTTAATACACTAGTTTTCTTTAACCTATAGAGCTATTTCAGTGGGGGAAAAATGTCGTCTGCTACGAAAATTGGGCCTGCCTTTGAGTGTAGGGCGGACATTTTGTGAGGGTTTTCTCTATGGGCAAATAGCATTGGTGACGTAGCCATTACCCCCTCTGAAATAGCTCTATAGACGGGCTGAATGGTCTTTCGGGTTTGATTTGTTGCCATCTTTTTAAATGGCGGCCAAAAACTTAAAAACCCTTCTTTATGGAAAAATGTCCGCGTGAAAAGTAATAAAAAAATGTCCCGACGGGCTGACGGGCAACGCCGAGTGCCTTCGCTCCTAGGGTGCTACAAAAATATTAGTCATCAGTAAAATCTAGCCATTCTTTATATCATTATGATGGAAGTTCTTATTTTACGCGAGCGACGCCGCGGGTAACAGCTAGTTAACTTCTAAAATATAATTATCGTTAGCCTAATTATTAACTTCTAATCTATGGAAATCTACGCCCAATTATATACTTCTAATCAAACTGAAAATACTAAATACTAAATCCAAGATTAAATAAATATATAAATAATAATAAGAAAAAAATCAGATATTTAATCCTACGCTAAAACGCTTTAGAAAAAGGTCTTCGTATCTTTAACCATTAGGGGAATATCTTAAAGCGTACGTAATATTTTTCAAGTACTTAAAGGCCGACTTCCACCGAAAAGGGTTCTTACGAACTGAAAACCGTGCATCGAGAGTAACAATGGAGCGACCGTGCCGATTTTCGAATCCCCGCTGGACAAAATTTTGAGGGGTTCTTACGAACTGAAAACCTTGATACGGGGGTTCCTACGAACTGAAGATAAACAATAGATATTTTCCTTCAGAGGGTCGTAAAAATCGGGAATAAAATATTTAAGAGACTTTCTATTGTTTATCTTCAGTTCGTAAAAACCCGCATAGCAAGGTTTTCAGTTCGTAAGAACCCCTCCAAATTTTGCCCCAGTGGGGACTCGAAAATTGGCACGGTCGCTCTATTGTTAAGAATCGATGCACGGTCTTCAGTTCGTAAGAACCCTTTTCGGTGGAAGTCGGCCTTTAATCTACCCCTTAAAAATTAGAGAATTTAGAAGAAAAAACATAACATATTTATACTGGTATTTCACGGTGCAAAATTCTCAAGTAGGCTAAGGGTTTAAAACTAAAAAAAAAAAAATGTATTCTACCCACTTATATAAGCGTAAGTGAGAGAGAAAGAAAATCTCCTCGGAGTTTTCAAGTGGACTCCGAGTTTTGGTTGGTATTTTAAGGGTTCCCTCTTACGAGGTCAAAGGTCAACAACTAAGAAATTATTTCAAGATTTTCTAAGAAAAGTCGTATTATAATTAAACTAAATTAAATTAAATTAACAATACGTCATTTAAACACATTTTTTTAAAAATTAAACTACAAATAAATAGAGAAATAGTTGGTTAAATTCATCCTTTTACATTTAAAAACTAATCACCAATTATTTCTCGGTATATAACTCGTTTAAAAATTAAATAAAACGATTAAACTAAACTGGCCCGGGGGTCTAATATATAATAAATAATTTAACGTTTTCACTCCCTTAATTAAAGTTAATTATAATAAATATAAAAGCGTATTATACATCGAGAAGAAACTAAGCATTAACAAATTCTTTCGGGGCAAAAGAGAGAAGAGAGGGGGGAGGAAGGTTTAATAAACAGTATATTATATTTAAAAAAAAAATAAATAAAAAATATAATAATATTAAAAAAGGACTAATTTTGGCTTTGGGTTATACACCAAAAAGGTGGACGAGGGTACTTTAATTATGGTTAATTTTAATGAACGAAAAATTCCTGAAAAGGGGGAGGGAGCTAAAGGGGGGTTGGCAATTATAATTAGATTTTATTAAGTATATTATTAAAACTTCTAGCGCTACCACTAAATACTGGAGGGGGAATTTAGCAATATATACATTAAAATAAATAAGCGGGTATAGAATTAACAAATGGTAGAAAAAGAAAAAAAGAAATATGGGCGGATTATATTAAAAAACCTAATCTTTTTCTTGGTCGAAACATATATTACCAAAGTGGGAGGAGTTTCAACTTAAATTCCACGATCTCATTCAATGAAACTAAATGTTAAAGTGATAACGAATCTAAAAATCTACCAAGCTTTTATTAATTACTATAAATATAAAATGGGAAAATAAATACGACTCCCGACTAAGCTCCGCCCCCTCCCCCTCCTCCTCCTCCAAAAGCGCAACCGCGTTATAAGAAAGAAGGATTTCATATTCCCTTTAATCATTTAATGGTGGGAACAGAATTAGCGAAGCTTCACACAAAAGAAGGCGGATGAAAAAAAAAGGGGTTTCATTAAAAAACAAAAATAAATCTAAAATTGGAGCGCGATTTAATCCGGTTTCAGTTTGGCCAATAATAACATCCCTCCCTCTAATTTTTAAAATAAATGTGATCAAGAGTTAATTAAAATTAAGATAGATAATGAGAATATAACTCCCTAACTAACTAAAAAACAATAATTCATATAAATAAATAACAGGGGCTGTAAACATAGTGGTTGTTTGGATAAAGAAAAATCAGTCCGACGGAGAAACGAAATTATACCATTTGAGGTGCTGGTAAGTTATAAACAAAAAAATATATAATAATCCCTTGAGCGACTTAGCCGGACTAAAATCCCCAAAACTAAATTAGTCTTCAGAGGTTCAAAGAATAAACAAATATAATCCAAGCCGCTCAAGGAGTAGGTAGATCAGCGGCAAAGGTAACCGGTAATTTCGCGCGGCTTCTTTTACTAGGTAACCCTGTGTTATATATTTCTACCGATTGCTTGCTTCCACGGAATAAAGATAAAATTGAAGTTTTCCCCCTATCTCTATCTTTCTTTATATATACACCCTCCTCCCGACCCTTGACCCCTAGAAGCCGCGGCAACCAAGGAAAAATAATCCTATACACCATCCATCACTAATCTCCCCCTGAAAAAAAAAAATCCTAAACCAAAGCAAACCTGGTCCTGAAGTTCTCACTGTGTTTCATACAGGTTTCTTAACTTTTATTATACATTATATCGTAATTTTCAACCGTACCGTGACTTTTTGATACCCGCCTCGAATCGGGGTGGTGGAGGGTTTAATATAATCCCCCCTCCCTCAGTATGGGTTCAACCCCTCACATTTATCACTCGGAGTTTGTTACAAGGAGGCAAGCACCATTGAATTCCCCAACCGGCACCGGCTTATAAATTTCTTTTTAGTAGTTAAAAATTTGATAAATTTAAAATAAAAATCCCAGCCACTTCTTCCTTCAGTATCTTAAATAACTTTTGTTTCCATAACTTAAAATTCCGATAACGTTTCAATGTGGTCACGTGACAAGACCCGGTCCTCCGGGGGGGGGGGGTTGGAGGGGGTTGGGAGTTAGAGAAGTCACCCCCCCCCTCCCCGGGTCTCATTAAGGTCCTTTCCGCGCCCTTCCCCCCCCCCCGCGCTGGGGGCCAAATTTTATAATGTTACGAAATTGGGAAAGGTAAAAATAATAAATTACTTAAACTTTTTTTATATTCTTTTTCGTTAAATTTTACTTTAGCCCCGAGTCTGGTACTAATGATCAAATGTGTTTTTTTTTCTATGTACGCTGCCTTTTTCGAGTTCAGTATCTTTAGGGGGAATCCGTGTATAATAAATACCACACGCGTGTAATGTAATATTATGTTTTCGTGAGAAAAAAGGCGCGAATTGACGAGGATCACGTCCTGAGAATAACCGCGGGGTCCCCCAACAAACCAAGAGAGGCGAATTATGAGAAATAATATTTCAATTTTGAAAGAAAAAAGATAATTTTTTTATATATGTATATTAACCATAAACTGACAATTTACGAGGAAGACGATATTAATCTAGTAATTAGTACCTTTAATATTTTTTTTATTTATTTTTTAAAAAGAAGTTTTTTTCCAAAAATAAAACTAATTTATATTTAATAAAATTGATTTATGTCACGTTTATTTTTATCTCACTGGTTTTTATCCCGCAAAATATAATTTTTTTTAAAACGATTTAATTCGATATTTTTCCTCTAAATTCTGATCAACTAAAAATTAATTTCTCTAAAATGTAACCAGATGGCCCTATCATACACACGCGTTTTTGAATTTTTCAAATTTGGCGCGTTCATAAACAAAAGTAACCAATAAATTGATGCACTAACGCCATCTATCAAATTTAAAACGAACTAATCCCACGACTATTCAAATTGCTAAGCCTTGGCTCAATTATAATTTTTTTAAACTTAAGTAAACAAAACGGAAATTAAACGAAATTTTATGAACTTACGGGACTTCCCGGCGAATAATTAGCATTTCCGTGGATTTTGGCTCCATTTTTATGTCTTAGATTTTTGTTGACACCATTGAATGGTGTTGGAGTGTTAGGATTGGTGGATGGTTTGGCCTGGGAAGAGAATTCAAAGACTCCAAGTTCAAAATCGAAGATGACACCCGTATTGACGCATTCCGCCAGAACAAATCCAAAATGAATTAAGCATTGTACCCGTAGAATCACCTGAAAAACGAAATAAACAAACAACAACATTAATTTCAATAAATAATTAAATTTTAAGCCTTGGTTCTCTGTTAAGCCTAATTTGATAAGCCTTGGTTCTCTGTTAAGCCTAATTTGCTAAGCCTTGGTTCTCTGTTAAGCCTAATTTGCTAAGCCTTGGTTCTCTGTTAAGACTAATTTACTAAGCCTTGGTTCTCTGTTAAGCCTAATTTGCTAAGCCTTGGTTCTCTGTTAAGCCTAATTTGCTAATCCTTGGTTCTCTGTTAAGCCTAATTTGATAAGCCTTGGTTCTCTGTTAAGCCTAATTTGCTAAGCCTTGGTTCTCTGTTAAGCCTAATTTGCTAAGCCTTGGTTCTCTGTTAAGACTAATTTACTAAGCCTTGGTTCTCTGTTAAGCCTAATTTGCTAAGCCTTGGTTCTCTGTTAAGCCTAATTTGCTAATCCTTGGTTCTCTGTTAAGCCTAATTTGATAAGCCTTGGTTCTCTGTTAAGCCTAATTTGCTAATCCTTGGTTCTCTGTTAAGCCTAATTTGATAAGCCTTGGTTCTCTGTTAAGCCTAATTTGATAAGCCTTGGTTCTCTGTTAAGCCTAATTTGCTAAGCCTTGGTTCTCTGTTAAGCCTAATTTGCTAAGCCTTGGTTCTCTGTTAAGCCTAATTTGCTAAGCATTGGTTCTCTGTTAAGCCTAATTTGATAAGCCTTGGTTCTCTGTTAAGCCTAATTTGATAAGCCATGGTTCTCTGTTAAGCCTAATTTGATAAGCCTTGGTTCTCTGTTAAGACTAATTTACTAAGCCTTGGTTCTCTGTTAAGCCTAATTTGCTAAGCCTTGGTTCTCTGTTAAGCCTAATTTGCTAATCCTTGGTTCTCTGTTAAGCCTAATTTGATAAGCCTTGGTTCTCTGTTAAGCCTAATTTGCTAAGCCTTGGTTCTCTGTTAAGCCTAATTTGCTAAGCCTTGGTTCTCTGTTAAGACTAATTTACTAAGCCTTGGTTCTCTGTTAAGCCTAATTTGCTAAGCCTTGGTTCTCTGTTAAGCCTAATTTGCTAATCCTTGGTTCTCTGTTAAGCCTAATTTGATAAGCCTTGGTTCTCTGTTAAGCCTAATTTGCTAAGCCTTGGTTCTCTGTTAAGCCTAATTTGCTAAGCCTTGGTTCTCTGTTAAGACTAATTTACTAAGCCTTGGTTCTCTGTTAAGCCTAATTTGCTAAGCCTTGGTTCTCTGTTAAGCCTAATTTGCTAATCCTTGGTTCTCTGTTAAGCCTAATTTGATAAGCCTTGGTTCTCTGTTAAGCCTAATTTGCTAATCCTTGGTTCTCTGTTAAGCCTAATTTGATAAGCCTTGGTTCTCTGTTAAGCCTAATTTGATAAGCCTTGGTTCTCTGTTAAGCCTAATTTGCTAAGCCTTGGTTCTCTGTTAAGCCTAATTTGCTAAGCCTTGGTTCTCTGTTAAGCCTAATTTGCTAAGCATTGGTTCTCTGTTAAGCCTAATTTGATAAGCCATGGTTCTCTGTTAAGCCTAATTTGATAAGCCTTGGTTCTCTGTTAAGCCTAATTTGATAAGCCTTGGTTCTCTGTTAAGCCTAATTTGATAAGCCTTGGTTCTCTGTTAAGCCTAATTTACTAAGCCTTGGTTCTCTGTTAAACCTAATTTGCTAAGCCTTGGTTCTCTGTTAAGCCTAATTTGCTAGGTCTTGGTTCTCTGTTAAACCTAATTTGCTAAGCCTTGGTTCTCTGTTAAGCCTAATTTGCTAGGTCTTGGTTCTCTGTTAAGCCTAATTTGCTAAGCCTTTGTTCCTGGCAAATACCTGTTCATAGTTTGACAGTTGAATCTTTTCACAGTTATTTTCTTGAATTTGATTATGAGCTTTGACGAGTGGAGCCAATTGCTGAAGCTCCAAATCTTCCGGAAGATAATGGTTTTGAGTCCAAGAAATCGCGGCTTTTTGATTACTTGATTCTCTTATCAATGCTTTGATGCAACAATTTTCAGACTCTGAAAAATATTAATTAACATTAAATCAAGTCTGTAATAACTCAAATATTAAAATTAAATCCTATTAATTTAATTACCTTTGACTAGTGATAGTTTTGATTCAGTTTTAATAAGCAAATTTAACAAATCAACAAAACGACTCCAAAGTGGTTTTGAGCTCTAAAACATTCATTAATTTTAAATTAAATTAAATTAATCCTAATTAAATAAAACTGAAAATAAAATAAGGTACTTACTTCCGCACAAGCTGATATTATTTCAGGGTTAGTTTTCAACCAATCAGAAAGAACCTTAATAGCAGCCAGAAGTGTTTCGGAATTAAGGTGATCAAAAATATCATCGGGGGAATCTTCAATTATCATCTTTTCATCATCATCATCATCACCTTCCGTTTTTTGAATATTATCATCATCATCATCTTGGGAATGATTTTTATCACAATTCTTAGGAGTTTCTGGTGGCGGTTCTTCTTCTTTAATTTCATCTCCGTTACAAACTGGGGATGAATTTGATGATTCCTTTACAACTCCCAAATCTTCATCTTCTTTCTCTCCAGATTCATCTTGATCTTCCATCTCCTCCTCCTCATCATCCTCATCATCTTCAGTTTCAATCTCTTCACTTGATGAATAAACGCTTCCAGTTTCACTGATGTCAGAGTTAATATCATTAGCCATTTCATCATCGGAAGTCCCTTCAAGTATTTCATCATCTTCATCTCTATCCTCGTCTTTATCATCAGTTGATTGGCTATCGTGTCTCTCCATCTCTCCTTCACTAACATCCTCCGAATCTTCCTGACTCGTGCTCGAACAATTTCTTCTTCTTCTGACTTTCCTGAGATGTTGAACAATTGTTCTACGATTTGATTTCTTTTTCAGTTTCTTCTTAGGAGGAGGACCCCCTTGTTTTAAATTCTTTTCGGGAACTACTTGTTCCCCTTTATCAGGGTTTGAAAGATTCTAAAAAGCGCATGAGAATTTGATTAATTATAGCAGAAGTATATAATACTTCTCTTCGAGAGAAGTGTACCACCACAAAGCGGGGTGAGTGTAACGTCACTCTTCCCAACATCAGATTAACACTTAGAGCAAGGTGAGAATTTGATTAATTATAGCAGAAGTATATATAATACTTCTCTTCGAGAGAAGTGCACCACCGCAAAGCGGGGTGAGTGTAACGTCACTCTTCCCAACATCAATTTTACATTTAGAGCAAGGTGAGAATTTGATTAATTATAGCAGAAGTATATATAATACTTCTCTTCGAGAGAAGTGTACCACAAAGCGGGGTGAGTGTAACGTCACTCTTCCCAACATCAGATTAAAACTTAGAGCAAGGTTACTAAACCAAATCACATACACGATAAATAGTTCCCTCATCATTACTCTATTAGCGTTTAAATATTTGGCAAGACGCATGCGCTTGCGCATTGCATTTTGTCCCACATCAAGACAATCAAGGTTTGTGGGATGATTGCTGGGGATTTAGTGCCAAACAACTATAGAATTCACCCTAGCACGGTGCGATGCCCATTTGAACTTAGTTTGATGAGCGGGAAAGCAAACTAAAAGGTGAACACTGAGCCTGGGAAGAATGACGTTACATAACTAAAGCACTAAGAGGATACAGAGTGTCATCCTTCCTCTATTATCCCCTTCTGATTATAGTTAATTTAATTTAATTAAAGAGGAAGGTTAAATATCATCTTAAACTTACATATTGATTATTAGAAATGTCTTTCAACCTTTCGGTAGTGTCGTTAATAGGTGTTTGAACAGCTGTTCTTGGTGTAACTGTTCCAGATGTTCCGCTATTTCCAATTTCATCCTCAATATTTGAAATTGGATTATTTAACGAAGTTTCCAAGTTGTTATTTTTAAATAGTTTCTTATTCAGGGATTTCAAACAATATCGAACTACGTGTGATAATAGACTAAGGGTGAAAGCAGCGGCTGCCGAAACTACCGCACTTCCTGAAAATATATATTTAAAATTAAAACTAATTAATTAATAAAATGAAATTTAATTTAATTTAATTTTAATGAAGTTCTAACCTTGTTGTTGCAATCTAGCAAAACAAACTAAGGAAACAATAACAATTTTGAAGAAAATCTCTTCATTAAGGATGCCTTTCTTAACGGAAGATGAACTTTCATTCTCAGCCTCGTTTTCTTCCGTGTTTTTTGTATTGTTGAGCAAATTTTGAAGACATAAATCAAAGCCTTTCAGGACATCTTGACATAATCCTTGCAAACTTTTAATTAATTAAATAATTTAATTTAATTTAACAAAAACACAAGTTAATTTAACAGGGTTGATACAACTTTTGGAAAACAAATTTCCCTGAGATTTCCAGGTTTTTCCCCATATACTTCCCTGAATTTTCCACGTTTTTGGAGCAAATGTTAACGGAGGGGGGGGGGAAATAGGACTATTACATAATCAAAGGACATCCCTGTATCTTTATTAGAACCAGAGTTATCAGCCTCCAAAGTATAGTGTAATGTTAATCCTATGGAGGGGGGTATGTTTACGAACATTTTGCTTAATTACTCGGCCCCTGTTTGTCGTAGCCCTACGTTTTTAGTATGGTTGGATGGGGGGCAAATTGGACTATAACATACTCAAAGGACATCCCCGTATCTCTAATATAACCAGAGTTATGAACCTCCAAAGCTGGGTGTAATGTTAATCCTATGGAGAGAATGTTCACGAACATTTTGCTTAATTACTCGGCCCCTATTTTACTAAAAATTCGAAATTTCCCTGAATTTTACTAAAAACTCTAAATTTCCCTGAAGTTTTTGTCAACTATTTATTTCCCTGATTTTTCCAGGTTTTCCCAGTTTGTATGAACCCTGTTTAATCAAGTAAAAGTATACTTTTCATCCTTTTGATAATAGAAATGTTCGCAAAGTTTCAAGAAGCGGGAAGCGAATCTCTTTGAAAGATCAACTTCATTGGAAACATCATTTGAAGAATCAGAATCAACTTCTTTGAAAGTTTCATTGTTTCTTTCAAATAATAAGGAAAGATTTCCCTCAACACCATCAAAGGGTTGTTGACTCAATAAGCTTTAAGTTAAATTAAATTAAATACAATTCATTAAGATCTTTAAAAACAATTAGAAATATAGAAATTAACTATAATAAGTAAATTAATTACCATCTCATGTAATAGTAAAGAGCTTCGCATCCGTAGTTCTTGGTTCCTGAAAGCGTTCCCAGTTGATTCAAAGGCATTCCAGATGTAGGAGAGAGAAAAAATGCCTGATAATAGTATCTTTTAGCTAAAATGCTACTATCCACATCACCAGCATCACTTAAGTAACGTGCTAAATTAAAAGAGGGCATTAATTAAGCCTGGGTTTAACTTTAATTAAAAAAAATTATTACAGGGTTCATACAACTTTTGGAAAACAAAACAAATTTTTCTGAGATTTCCATGTTTTTCCCCATATACTTCCCTGAATTTTTCAGGTTTTTCCCATATATGGAGTATCCTATGGAGCTAAAGTTAACGAAGGAGGGGGGGGGGCAAATATGACTATTACATAATCAAAGGACATCCCCGTATCTCTAGTAGAACCAGAGTTATGAGCCTCCAAAGTTGGGTGTAATGTTAATCCTATGGAGGGGGGTATTTTTATGAACATTTTGCTTAATTACTCGGCCCCTGTTTGTCGTAGCCCTACGTTTTTAGTATGGTTGGATGGGGGGCAAATAGGACTATTACATAATCAAAGGACATCCCCGTATCTCTAATATAACCACAGTTATTAGCCTCCAAAGTAGTGTAATGTTAATCCTATGGAGGGAATGTTCACGAACATTTTGGTTCATTACTCGGCCCCTGTTTGTCGTAGCCCTACGTTTTTAGTATGGTTGGATGGGGGGCAAATAGGACTATTACATACTCAAAGGACATCCCCGTATCTCTAGTAGAACCACAGTTATGAGCCTCCAAAGTCGGGTGTAATGTTAATCCTATGGAGGGGATGTTTACAAACATTTTGCTTAATTACTCGGCCCCTGTTTGACGCAAATTTCCCTGATATCCCTCAATTTTACTAAAAATTCGAAATTTCCCTGAATTTTCCCTGAGGTTTTTGTCAACTATCTATTTCCCTGGGGTTTTTATCAACTATCTATTTCCCTGATTTTTTCAGGTTTTCCCGGTTTTCCAGGTTTGTATGAACCCTGTTATTAATTACTTACACAAGTCTCCTAAACAAATTAGAAATCTATGGCACATTTGTTCAGCCCAAACTTTGGAGCTATCTTCAATTTCTAAGGACCTACGATGTTTCTTCCACCGTTCTTTCTTAATTCCTCTTTGTTGCCAAACAAAAGGAACATCAATTTTGTTTTCAAAGTTTAACTGAAACTCCGCTTGCAATCTCAAAATTAAATGATGGTAGTTGCCAATCCCGGCTAATAAACAGTTCTGAAGGGAATTATCATTGGGAGGAATTCTTTGTTTCTACATCAATGATGAAATTTTAGGTTCTAGTTGCGCTATCCCGAGTCCTAAAATTAATCTATACCTTTTTTTGATGTTTATAGTATTGAAAAAAGTCATAATAAACTTTTCTCCACATCAGTTCTTCCGCTTTTTTTCCATATTCTAATGGATCGGAGAAAAGTAATCTCTCGCAATAATCTTTCAATCTGTTTTGATAAAAACATGAAACTTAAAGTAGGCCTAGGGCAGGGTTCATACAACTTTTGGAAAACTAATTTCCCTGAGATTTCCAGGTTTTTCCCCATATACTTCCCTGAGTTTTCCCATATATGGAGCATCCTATGGAGCCAATGTTAACAAAGGAGGGGGGGGGGGTAAATAGGACCATTACATAATCAAAGGGCATCCCCGTATCTCTAATATAACCAGAGTTATGAGCCTCCAAAGTATAGTGTAATGCTATTTCTATGGGAGTGGGTATGTTTATGAACGTTTTGCTTAATTACTCTCCCCCCTGTTTATTTGATCCCCAAATATTTAGTATGGTTTGATGGGGGACAAATAGGGTTATATCATACTCAAAGGGCATCCCCGTATCTCTAGTATAACCAGAGTTATGAGCCTTCAAAGTATAGTGTAATGTTAATCCTATGGAGGGAATGTTCACGAACATTTTGCTTAATTACTCGGCCCCTGTTTGACGCAAATTTCCCTGATTTCCCTGAATTTTACTAAAAATTCTAAATTTCCCTGAAATGTTTGTCAAGAATTTATTTCCCTCATTTTTCCACGTTTTCCCTGTTTTCCATGTTTGTATGAACCCTGCTAGGGTTAATTATCCATGGTTAAACTTACCTCATTCTTAATGATGTCACGTCTGACCCCAAAATGTCCTGTTGCAAGGCATTTCTAAGATGATCATCGAGGCGACGAGCTGCGTCAGCGGCTCCCCTGGAAAAATCATTAATAAATTCCCCGCTAAACTATCAGTATCACACCAATGGGCTGGGGTAGTCAGGTAAGGTTACAGTATGTATTTTTAATTAAATTTAAATCTTACCTATATAATCGCCTCGAAACTTCGCAATTGGTGTATTTCCCAGAAGGGAAAGCGTCTGAAGAGTTATTCATATTATTAAATTTATTGAATTTCACATGTTTTTTCCAATTTCCAGCAGCTGTAAAACGCTAAGCCTCGGCCCTCTCGAGAGAAAACCACGTTGAAACAAAATTAACTAACTCATACTTAGTTCTTGTTTCATAAACGAATAAGATCATGATTTAAATTGTTCCAAACTAGCGACTTAATTAAAATTAGACTTAATTTTTCCTGGAATTTCATACGGAAATATAGAAAAATATCGGGAACAGTACGCGGACAAGAACTTACTCCTCCAAGGATAGTCTAAAGTAGCAGACAACGCGAATTACGCAACTCTTACTCAATCGCTGGGCCGGAAGCCCGGAAATAAGTACAGGACACTGGACCATGTCCAATAAAATTTTAAAATGTCCCGTAACTTTTCTAAAAACTAAGGCGGTCACTGGACATTTTGACCAATAAATTTTCCGTAGTTTTGATGGTTTGACTATGAAGATGCGACAGTATTTTTGCACACTCCAGTGGACAATGTCAGCGTGGGAAATAAGGCGGTGGCACAGGGCAAATGACCAGTTTAAAAATTGCCTGGACCAGTTTAAAAATTAAATCGGAGGGGGGTCAGTGGCCCACAGGACCACTAAGAAAATTCAAGCGTTTCCAGAGTCCAGACATTAGCTAATATATTTTAATTATCCACTTCTTCAATTTAGCAGACGACGCGCCCTGGTCAGTGGTCATGGACCAGTTTATTTATTCCAGCCAGAGGGGTCGCTGGCCCAATGTCCAGTTTAAAAAAAATCCTATTTCCCACCCTGGACAATGTCCTATAATTTATCCAGTCAAAGGGGGCTCACTGGACTCATGTCCTATACGAATTTTTCATTATTTCCGGCCCTGCTCAGTGCTCAATCGGCCCTTAACATGACTGTCAGAAAAACCGGTTAGTTTTAATTCAGGCACCGAATCACACCAAAAAAAAAATCATTGTTTAATTTGTAGTTTTCGCGTAATTTTAAGTAAAATTATGCAAATTACTACAGATAACCACCACATTTAGATTATTTCATTCCCATATAAAAATATTTAAAATGGGAATTAAAGGAACACCTCTTCGGTGTTCGGTCAGTGCATTCATAATAAAAATCGCTGAACCCAGAATTCTCCGGAGTCGTCCGGAATTAATAAAGAAACCGAAACTTTTAAGATATTTTACACTTTATTCTTTCATCATTCATATTACAATACCATGCAATATCATTAAAATCAAATATACAATCGAGCAAATTGGAAATAACTCCAACAGCACTTACTATTTTTTTTTAATCCTTTTCATTATAATATATATATGTACAAGTTTTTATTTAATAAATACAATAGTATCTATTCCATTATTTTTTTTTTTATTTTCAATTTTATCTATAAAATACTAAATCTCTTTTTAAATTTTCGTTCGAGGCTTTTGGAAAAGCTATTTCCCTTATTTTTTTTAATTAAATAAAATTTTATCATTATGGAATCATTAATTAATTTTAACCTATGAAGTGTGTGTGGGGGGAGGGGGGAGGTTTGTAAAAAATTGATCAAATTTTCTATCTACCTGATTTAAAAATTTGTTTGTATTTATTTCTAACCATCAGTGCAAGGCGGTGTTGGTAAATTAGCTTGTGACCTGAAAAAGTGGTTAAACCAAGGCTTACCGATAAGCTAACCAAGGCTTAAGATAATGAAATTTAGGCTTACCATAAGCTACCGATAAGCTAACCAAGGCTTAAGATAATGAAATTTAGGCTTACCATAAGCTACCGATAAGCTAACCAAGGCTTAAGATAATGAAATTTAGGCTTACCATAAGCTACCGATAAGCTAACCAAGGCTTAAGAAAATGAAATTTAGGCTTACCATAAGCTACCGATAAGCTAACCAAGGCTTAAGATAATGAAATTTAGGCTTACCAATAAGCTAACCAAGGCTTAAGATAATGAAATTTAGGCTTACCGATTATGCGTCATGTGTGACCTAACCAAATGACCAGCGGCTAAGGCCGATATTAAGGATAGTTCACCAGCTAAAACGGTACCGCAAACGATTCTAGCTAACATAGCAGAATGTTCGCCCGGATTTTCAATACACGGGCCTTTGACATTTAAAAGCTAAGAGGGGAAACCAATTAGTTTCTATTCTAAATCCACCATATTCCCTTTCGCCGGAAGTTAGGCTTAGCTCGGGATTCATGGGGGTGAGTAACGGGAAGAAATTGGTCTGTCGTCCGCTACAGTACATATTTTTGGATTTTGTAGCAGACGACAGACGAATTTCTTCCCGTTACTCACCACCATGAATCCCGAGCTAAGCCTAACTTCCGGTGAAAGGGAATAAGGTGGATTAAATAAATTATTTTAAAAGTTTTTAAGACGCACCTCTAAGCAGGCGGATTGCGCGGGAAGTACAGTTCCCCCTCCGACTGTACCAACTTCTATCGATGGCATTGTGCAGGTAATATACAGATCTTCTTCCAACTGACCACTGGCTTCCATTAAGGTTATGCAATTTGAACTTGCCACGTTTTGAGCCGGATCTTGTCCAGTTGCGATGAAAACGGCCGTGACGATATTAGCCGCTTGAGCGTTGAATCCTCCTATACTTCCCGCCATTGCCGACCCGATCAAGTTCTTGCTCATATTCACTTCCAACAAAGAGTGAACGTTCGTCTTTAAAACATCCCGAATTATTCTAGCTGGGACCTCCGCTTCGCAAACGACAGACTTCCCTCTACCTTCCACCCTGAACACCCAAATTGAAATATAAAAACTGCTTAGTCATAACAGGAGTTAAGCCTATTTTGATCTAATCAACAAAACTGCCGAGTCATAACAGGAGTTAAGCCTATTTTGATATAAAACAAAACTGCCGAGTCATAACAGGAGTTAAGCCTATTTTGATCTAATCAACAAAACTGCCGAGTCATAACAGGAGTTAAGCCTATTTTGATCTAAAACAAAACTGCCGAGTCATAACAGGAGTTAAGCCTATTTTGATATAAAACAAAACTGCCGAGTCATAACAGGAGTTAAGCCTATTTTGATCTAAAACAAAACTGCCGAGTCATAACAGGAGTTAAGTCTATTTTGATCTAAAACAAAACTGCCGAGTCATAACACGAGTTAAGCCTATTTTGATCTAAAACAAAACTGCCGAGTCATAACAGGAGTTAAAATTTTGCCCCATCCCAAAAATACCAAAATAAATACATAATTACCAATTAATAGCTGCTGGTTTCTTATCTGTACAAAAATTTCCGCTTAAACTAACTAAATTAATATTTGGAAATACTTCTTGTAATTTATAGAGAGCTAATTCAGTCGCCTGTAATTAAAAACCAAGTTTAAAACTAATTAATTAATGACCTTTAGATTTTAGAAAAATAAATAAATAAATAATTACTTTAGATAACATATTCATTCCCATGGCGTCACCAGTTTTTCCCAGGAAACGAATAAACAAATATCGTCCGGCAATTCTAACGTGAAGCTTCTGAAGTCTGGCAAATCGACTGGTTGAATCAAACGCCACTTTTAACAAATCAAAAGCTTCCTTCTGTTGAAGCCAAGTCATAACTTTACTGAAATAAATAAATTTAATTAATTAAAATTAAATAGCTTAATTTAGGTAAAAAGATTAAATTAATCCTACGCCGCATCTTGAGCCGAGGGAAGTTTAATAACTGGTCCACGCGTCATACCATCTCCGACAACGCTACTTTTAACACCTCCACAAAGCTGCAATTATAGAAAATAGACCTAGTATAATTAAATTATTTTTAAAATCGGGTTAATGAAACTTACGGATAAAGCTCGACATCCTCTATTGGTGCTAGCGACTAAACAACCTTCGGTGGTGGCCATAGGAACGTGGTATTGTTTCCCATCCAATAATAATGGTCCAGCAACACCAACTGGTACCGGCATATAACCAATGACGTTCTCGCAACAAGCTCCCAGAACCAGGGAATAATCGTAACTTTGATAGGGGAGTTTATTAAGGGCATCTCCGCATTTGGAAGACTTTCCCAGTAAAGCTCGACGAATCGCGACGCCTCTTTCCGCGTCTTTTAGCATCAATTCTAATTTATAAGGCGGGATGTGTTTGTTCTTAACCAGCATAAAGATTTCTTCCACCGTTAATTGATTTGGTCCATCCTAAAAACGGTTACAATCAATGAAACGGGCGCCGAATCGGACCCCGAAACGGGCGCCGATTAGACCCCGAAACGGGCGCCGAATCGGACCCCGAAACGGGCGCCGAATCGGACCCCGAAACGGGCGCCGAATCGGACCCCGAAACGGGCGCCGATTAGACCCCGAAACGGGCGCCGATTAGACCCCGAAACGGGCGCCGATTAGACCCCGAAACGGGCGCCGATTAGACCCCGAAACGGGCGCCGATTAGACCCCGAAACGGGCGCCGATTAGACCCCGAAACGGGCGCCGATTAGACCCCGAAACGGGCGCCGATTAGACCCCGAAACGGGCGCCGATTAGACCCCGAAACGGGCGCCGATTAGACCCCGAAACGGGCGCCGATTAGACCCCGAAACGGGCGCCGATTAGACCCCGAAACGGGCGCCGATTAGACCCCGAAACGGGCGCCGATTAGACCCCGAAACGGGCGCCGATTAGACCCCGAAACGGGCGCCGATTAGACCCCGAAACGGGCGCCGATTAGACCCCGAAACGGGCGCCGATTAGACCCCGAAACGGGCGCCGATTAGACCCCGAAACGGGCGCCGATTAGACCCCGAAACGGGCGCCGATTAGACCCCGAAACGGGCGCCGATTAGACCCCGAAACGGGCGCCGATTAGACCCCGAAACGGGCGCCGATTACACCCCGAAACGGGCGCCGATTACACCCCGAAACGGGCGCCGATTACACCCCGAAACGGGCGCCGATTACACCCCGAAACGGGCGCCGATTACACCCCGAAACGGGCGCCGATTACACCCCGAAACGGGCGCCGATTACACCCCGAAACGGGCGCCGATTACACCCCGAAACGGGCGCCGATTAGACCCCGAAACGGGCGCCGATTACACCCCGAAACGGGCGCCGATTACACCCCGAAACGGGCGCCGATTACACCCCGAAACGGGCGCCGATTACACCCCGAAACGGGCGCCGATTAGACCCCGAAACGGGCGCCGATTAGACCCCGAAACGGGCGCCGATTAGACCCCGAAACGGGCGCCGATTAGACCCCGAAACGGGCGCCGATTAGACCCCGAAACGGGCGCCGATTAGACCCCGAAACGGGCGCCGATTAGACCCCGAAACGGGCGCCGATTACACCCCGAAACGGGCGCCGATTACACCCCGAAACGGGCGCCGATTACACCCCGAAACGGGCGCCGATTAGACCCCGAAACGGGCGCCGATTAGACCCCGAAACGGGCGCCGATTAGACCCCGAAACGGGCGCCGATTAGACCCCGAAACGGGCGCCGATTACACCCCGAAACGGGCGCCGATTAGACCCCGAAACGGGCGCCGATTACACCCCGAAACGGGCGCCGATTACACCCCGAAACGGGCGCCGATTACACCCCGAAACGGGCGCCGATTACACCCCGAAACGGGCGCCGATTACACCCCGAAACGGGCGCCGATTACACCCCGAAACGGGCGCCGATTACACCCCGAAACGGGCGCCGATTACACCCCGAAACGGGCGCCGATTACACCCCGAAACGGGCGCCGATTACACCCCGAAACGGGCGCCGATTACACCCCGAAACGGGCGCCGATTACACCCCGAAACGGGCGCCGATTACACCCCGAAACGGGCGCCGATTACACCCCGAAACGGGCGCCGATTACACCCCGAAACGGGCGCCGATTACACCCCGAAACGGGCGCCGATTACACCCCGAAACGGGCGCCGATTAGACCCCGAAACGGGCGCCGATTAGACCCCGAAACGGGCGCCGATTACACCCCGAAACGGGCGCCGATTACACCCCGAAACGGGCGCCGATTACACCCCGAAACGGGCGCCGATTACACCCCGAAACGGGCGCCGATTAGACCCCACCACGAGCATAAAATAGAAAATACAAACCTCTGAATCAAGTAGTTCCAAGCATTCTTCAATTGGTCTAGTTGGCTTCCCGGATAAACAGATATTGGAATTTGAAGCATTGCCTAAAGCGACTTGAGATGGTTCAGTTTGAGAGGCAGCGTTAACTAACTCCTTTGACTGACTGGATTTGGAAGAACTGCCACCATCTTGATCAAAACTATCTCCTATATGAAACTGAGGTCGCCGACAAAGAGGGGAAAGAGGGGAGGGGCTAAATTGAGCGTTCCAATCGGAATCCACGCTTTGATCCGAGCTGATGCGATTATTAGGAGTGAAATTGAGAAGATCCGGGCTACTTTGAGAGCATTGGGTCGGGACCCGAACGACATTGGCGCCGCCACAAACGTGTTGGCAAAGATTACGAGAAGATGAAGAACTCTTCGAGGAAGAGGAGGAAATAGCGCCGCCAGAATGATGCAAGTGTTCTTTAAACTCGTCATTCGTTTCGAAAAAAATGTATTTAACAATAAGAGCGCCTGCTAAAATGAACATCAAGATCTGTTCGGAGCCCAATGAGATCCATCTAGAGAAAGACGAGTGTTCATCGTCACTTGACCAATAGGATTTATTCCACGAAGAAGAAGAAGAAGAAGGCAACAAAGTTTCCAACCTTTCAAAAGATCGGGACCAAAATGAGGGACCACTTTGTAAATAAAGATCGGGGCCTTCCGGGTTGGCTAAACCAGAGGGATGATAGGAATGCTGACGCGAGTTTGTCTCAGCACCATCCACCGTTAATGGCCAGCGACTATGAGCGTGAACCGCCATTAAACCGGCGGACATGATGACCTTAACTCTTTGCAAAACTGGATTTGGCTTTTGTTGTTGTTCTTGTTGCAAGACTTTGGTCAAACTACCCAATTGCCAAGTTGGTACTTGACCCTCTCCTCTTTCCCTAGCCAACTGAATGATAAAATTTGGTAAGTAAACAAAAAATAAATATTAATTAGGATCATAATTAATTAATTACCTCTAGAACCAATGATAGACAAGCGGGGAAGAAGGTCATGAAGACAAAATAATTGACGAGAGCGGACATACAAGCGAAACAACACATTTCCTCCAGACGTTTAACACCCGATAAAGTTCCAACACCTATAACTAAGGTCTCTACAATGGTATCCAGGGTGATGGAGGGTCCTAAAACGGACATTCCTCTAGCAATGTTCTCTCGAACTTCTTCTTGAGAACTGGAGCTTAGTGCAAATTGAGCTAAGAGACCCGCCTTAGACAGATCAATTAAAAGAATGAAAAAAGGCAAAGCTTCACTGAAAAATTAAATAACAATATTAATATTAATAAAAATTAAAGTAGGTCGGTCTAAATTAATTCCTCGGGGTTCATACAACTTTTAGAAAACAAATTTCCCTGAGATTTCCATGAGGTTTTTAATTCCCATATACTTCCCTGAATTTTCCAGGTTTTTCTCGTATATGGAGTATCCTATGGAGCAAATGTTAACGAAGGAGGGGGGGGGGAGGTGTAAATAGGACTATAACATACTCAAAGGACATCCCCGTATCTTTACGAGCCTACAAAGTAAAGTGTAATGTTAACCCTACGGAGGGGATGTTTATTTTTATGAACATTTTGCTTAATTACTCGGTCCCTGTTTGTCGTAGCCCTACGTTTCTAGTATGGTTGGATGGGGGGCAAATTGGACTATAACATACTCAAAGGACATCCCCGTATCTCTAATATAACCAGAGTTATGAGCCTCCAAAGTTGGGTGTAATGTTAATCCTATGGAGGGGATGTTTTATTGAACATTTTGCTTAATTACTCGGCCCCTGTTTGACGCAAATTTCCCTGATTTCCCTGAATTTTGCTAAAAAATTTTAAATTTCCCTGAGTTTTCCCTGAGGTTTTTGTCAACTATTTATTTCCCTGATTATTCCAGGTTTTCCCTGTTTTCCAGGTTTGTATGAACCCTGAACTAATTAACATACTTAAGCTCGGAAAAGTTTCCATCTAAGAAATTAACAACACTACTGCTAAAAATAAAGCTTGAGAAAACAGTGAAGAGTCCAGCAATACCTTTTATAATTAATAATGATGGTCAGTTGGGTTCGTTAAATTAAATTCAATAAAAGTAGTTAAAACTCACCAACTAAATACTTAGAACCTAATTTATACAACTTGCGAAATTGATGATAAATATAAAGAAGCGCGCAACACCTGGTGATTGTCATTAAAATAGCATCGGTTCCCTTAGCATCCTAAAATTAAATTAATCACTATCCATTAAAGGGAGGGTGAAGTAGAAAAACAAGTGATTTTTTATAGATTCTTCTACTAATTACAACACCAATCTGCATAGTGAAACATTCAGGAAATACTTCCGAATGATTTTAAAATTCAAATTAGGTTCAGATTTTAAGGATAATTTTAAACAAGGACCTCCGACCAATCGCGTAACGCCCTACCTTTTTATTAACAAAAATTCTCGTGGCATGTTAAGTGTCGAATGAAATTTATCACGAGATTTGATAAAATTAGGCGCGCAATGTGACAATCGTGGCGCGAGACATGGAGCATGCGTGCCACGAGAATTTTGTTAATGAAAAGGCAGGGCGTTACGCGATTGGTCAGAGGGGCTTCTATAAAATTATCCTTAAAATCTGAACCTAATTTGAATTTTAAAATCATTCGGAAGTATTTCCTGAACGTTTCACTATGCAGACTGCTCTTATAATTAGTAGAAGAATCGATAAAAAATCACTTGATTTTTTACTTCACCCTCCCTTTAAATATAATTATAATTCTATCAACCCCAAACTCAACAAGGAAATTTTTTTTAAATTTATTTTTTTTTAAACAATAGAAATAAAGCATATATATTCAAATAAAATTTCTGGTTTTATCACTTTATAGACCTATAATATTAATAATATTAAAGGTGTGTATTTATTTACCTGTCCCATAAGACAATGGCGGTTCCACCCACAAAGTTTAGTGCCCGTGACCACAGTACTCATAGAGATCATACAGATGGCCATTGTTGAGAATGCCACAATCACTTCCCAAGGATGGGAAGCGCACATGCGGCCGTGTTTATAAAACACTTGAGATAGCATGCCTGAAGAAGGGAGGCCCTTTTCCCGACTTTCTTTAGTGCTAAAAAAAAATTTAAGAAAAACATATTTTGAATGTCAACCCAAAGGGCCTCTTTCTCTTGAGAAGACTTTCACAGCTCTATCAAGTCACTTTAATTCAATTTAGCATTATATACTAAAGAATATTAAATAAATTTGTTTAAAACCTATATTTTCACACTGACCTATGAAAAATTCACGTTGCCCTTCAAAAATTTACCTACCTACTTTAATAGCTCTAATTTTAAAATAAATAGTTTTAGAAAGATTTATTGAGTTGGATTATATAATTAAGTACTCGGAATAAATAAAATTACTTGGCAAACTTTTAAATATTATATAACAATGCATAACAGTCCAATTTTAGATCATTGATCCTATACTTTAAATTAACTAGGGTGTTCCTTCCAGACGACTCAATTGCTAAATTTAGACCAAGGCTTAACGTGTAAAGTGCCGGTTTGTGACATTTAAATTGACCTTCTATATATTATTTAATATCATGCAATATTGCATCACATTCCTATCGATGTATTAAGACTATTTAAAGCAATAGAACGTTAATCTCTTACCTAATCTCCATTAAAATGACTCACAAAATTTCGCTTAACATTCTCATCCATGGTGTTGACTAGAAAACCCTCAATGAAACCCTAATCACGTGATAAGATAAGCCAACCAATCATAAACCTTTATCTTTCCCAGGGAGGAAAATTTGAAAGGTAATCAGAGCGTGGCTTGGCTTTCTTGTACTACCTAGTAGTAAACCGTGAAAGAAATTGCGTTTTAAATGTTTTACTAGGTAGTATTTTAATGGGTCAATAGTACGTAAATACTCGTGGTTATTTCCCTCTATTTTAACACTACACCAGAAATCCGTCTTTTATAAATATGTTAATTAAAATCCTTTACGTTAAGCCTCGGTTAGATATTTTAGGGTTAGGTAAAGATGGGAATAAAAAAGGGGGATAGGATATTTATAGATCAATTTCGGGTATTTTCTAGGCCACACCGCGTATTTTCCATTTAGGAAACCGTTAAAATACAGATGCTACACGGATTAATTTAATAACTAAGCCTAAACTTTAAAAATAGGAGATAGCGAGATAACGGGTGGTATACGTTATTTTAAAACTATTCCTTGAAAGAAAAATACTATAAATAAAAACGTTCAAACGGCAAAAAAAAAAAAACCGCGATCAAAGTACTTGAAATACGTTAAAAGCCTCTCGAAAACTTTATTTTTATATTTCTATAAATCCCTATTGGGTAAAAACAAAAAAAAAAGGTCCCGTTATAGCTCCAAGTTCCTTAGTTCTAAGGAGTCGAGGTCAATCACGGTCATTGAACGTCTAGTTTGCCAAATTTAAAGCGGGCGACTTTGATAGTATGACATTAAATAAGCAAGTTATACTTAAAGCGTTAAGGGAAGGCGGTAAACTCGTATTTCAACTACTCCTTGACATTGACCATGGTAACAAGTTATAGTGGCTTTTTGCGCCAAAATACTAGTTTGAAAAAAAAAGAAATATATGTCGGTCGCGCGTGGCATTCGGGGAAGGGGGAGTAGAGTATTCTGGGTGTCTTTTTCCCGCCAAAAATTATTTCCTATATACCGAGTAACCCCAAAATTCTTATTTAACTCGGTCTTAGAACGGGGTATCGTTATTCGTGATATAGATCAGTGATACCGCGGTGATAATCCTAATCTAGGATGAAAATTGAAAACTCATATTATTTACTAAACTATTTAGATATTGTTACATTGTTTTCACGGTGGATGGTACCCGTTTCTAAAGATTAGTTACGGATTGTTTAGGAAATATGGGCAATTTTGATCAACAGTGGTAACAGTTGGTACCTTGAATATATTAAACAGTTGACTCCGATTCCTAGTAACGCGCGAACGTTGTCACGAGATATTTTTGCTATCTATCATTAAAATGCACTTAAACTTGATGATTAGCATAGATTGCCAAGTGTCTTGTACAAAACATTCCGAAGAAACCTAATTAATTATTGCCTTTCAATGTCTGTAACGAAAGATAATAGACGAAATTGAGCGACGCTTTGATTTCAATAAAGAATTTCACCGGTAAATTATCAAGACCGCGTCTCGAAGATAGTGACGAAATTTTAAAGAATTCTATATAAATAGATTAGCAGTATCATGGCGCGATGAGATAATTCCAGAACTAGATTTATCTAAAGTGGTACTTCCGATTTCTTTTTCCCCTTAAAATACACTCGGTAATTTAAGTCTTACAAATCTTGGTCAATTCGTAGTTTCCGGCGAAATAAAAACTAGTTTTACACACACAATGATAATCTAACCACGTTAAAGAAACCGGAAATGTTACGGTGTCTTTTTTATTTCTTTTTATTTTGATATTATTAACATTCTAAATAAGTCCGATTACGACTATGTCTCGTTACAATTTCTCAGCCAATCAGAGCCTAATGCGGAAATGGTGATGTAATTACGGAGTTTAATTTAGATTTACAACAACAAAAAAAAAGTTTTACGCGCAGTAAGCAGAACGGAATTGTATTAGAGTTCGTTTAAATTTTTATGAAAAATTTAAAGTTTCACGACGTTATTTTAAAATTAATGTTATAGAGCGTAATTTGGTCCTCAATTTAAGCTAAAATTGGTCAAAATCGGTCCGTAAATTAGAAAGTTACGAGCTTTTGAAAGATCGTATCTGACCATACGGGTGACCGTCTGTTCCGAACCAGGACACACAAAAGTTTCTTTTTAATAATAGGAAATAGATTCTTCAAAAATCTGACTACTAATTTTCTGGGAGCATCATTAAAAAGCATTGTTAGGTTTCGGGGCAATTTTTATGGGGGTTACCAGAGCATGGGATTTGAAACAGTCATTTAAAATAGAAATCTCTTCCTAAACGATATACTAAAACATTTCTAGGTAACTAAATTTCCCCCTGGGTGGTTGCTAAACTAAAACCAAAAGCGTATTTGATTCTTTGAACTCTTGTAAAAAAACGACTAATGGCTTTAATGGTGTATTTCACACGTTTTCCACTAAAATTCACGCCTCAAAATCATTAAGAGATAGAAAAAACAAATCCTGGAATAATTTAAATTCTTTGCGTAAAAAAGTTTCAGAATTTTTTTACTTTTTCTCTTATATATTTTGCGAAGGTCATAAATATTAAAATAAAAATAAATTATTATTAACTTGTAAATTAAATAAACTAGGTCATTTTAGGAGCGAGATAATATTATTCCAACTAAGAAATAAAATATTTTAAATACCGAACTCACCCAATTGAATTTGAAGGCGCGACAGTATCCATCTACGATTCCAGAGTTTAAAAGCGAGCGACAAAGTTTAAAATCACTAAATAATATGTAACTAAAACCTATATTAAAATTACGACTGAATTATTTTAATTATAAAAATCCCAATTAGCAATAAATAATTCTATTCCTTTATCCGAGCCATATTGTTTTTAGTTTTTTTTTTGAATATTAATTTTGTACTTTTGAAATTTAAACACGCGAAATTCTAAATTTCACGATATTCTACAAGGATGTTCTCGTTCTTACAAAAGTAGCTTCTGATTTTTTCTAGCGGCAGTTCTTCTTTTATCATCTCGCCCCCCCCTCCCCCTTTCGTCCCACCTCCATTAAGCTATTTGCCTTCCAATCACGGTGACGTCACCCTAAGAAATTCTAGGGCATTATCATCTCATTGGTTGGAGAGTTTTCGCCAGCTTTACTTTTCCCGCGTTTTAAACTTTAATAATTGTTTTTAATATTTTTACCAAATTTCCCCTCGATGTTAATTTTTCATAAAAATCATTTGAAACTTCTGTTAAACCTAACATTTGCGTAGCTTTCTACTTCTTAAGAGTGTACGTGAAAGCTTCACCATCCGACGCTACTCTACTTACTCAATAATTAGGATAGTATTTATTAATTTTTTACCTTTTTAATTGTTGTTGTTCAGTACTCTTCGACTGAGCAGACTGAACTCCAATTCATATCTATTTCTCTAACACGGCGTCAACCATTTGAATATCTTACCTGACAATATTAATAAATAATTAAATAAAAAAGCGTTTTAAAATAAGTTCGAACAATAGGGACGCGTGGCCATAGCGAAAAATATTTCTGATTTATCCCGCCATAATTTAAAAAAAAGCGGGAAAAAATCAGCGCCTGAGATTTACGACTACTTTCCCGCCACCTGCTAACAAAACTTTGACTTTACAAATGTCAAGAAATCGATGTTGACTCGTCGTTGAGGGGCTTCCCCCTATCAAATTTTAATTATTAGCTCATTAGAATTAAGTATATTTATGATTAAAATGTATGTAGAATATTTATGAACCGTTGTACAATTTAAAAAAATCCGGGAAATAGTAATAGTAAATAAAACGAGTTTAAAAATGTTACGTGCCTTTGTACCAAGTTATACTCAAGTTCAACAGGATCAAGGAAAGCAATTTACAGTAATAATTAATTAAGTGACGAATAATTAATAAATCATTAACTTGTCGTATCTCGTATTTAGGTTTACAAAATTGTCGTTTTGCAATCTTCAAAACGCCACGAAATTGAGAGGCGTTATAGTGCCTTTCATGCCCTACATAAACAAGTATTTTGCCTCCCATTTAAATTTAAATTTAACATTAATTAAAACGATTTAAATCACCTAGCTTAAAGGAATGCATCCCACGCCATATTTCCCGCCAAAAAGAGTTCGAAACTTTAGCCCCAAATTTTTGGAACAAAGGAGACAAGGATTGGAACATTATTTACAAGGGGCTCTAACAATTAGACCAGTTCCACAATCACTACTTAATTTTTTAAATTTATCAAGTTTATCACCCGCTGTTAGTTACACGTAAGTTAATTATATAATTAATTAATCCCGAGTTAATTAAATTAATCTAACTAATAATTTTACAGCTCATTAGATGCGGAAGAAACAGACTTAACCATAAATCATCAACCAGTTTTAACATTTGGAAAAAATTCATTTGTGGAAATTAAAAGGGGTATTATTATTATTAAACTTAATTATTACTTAATTAAGCTAATTAATTTTAATTGGAATTAATAATTTAGGAAATTTACCTGATATAATTACGCAAGGAGTTCTTCATGGCCTTTATTCTGATGACAAATTAATTGATTCTGAATCTCAAGACAATTAATTAATTTAAGCCAAAGGCAAACAAAATATTATGCAAATTAGGTTACAAATACTCTTAGAGTTGACGAAAAAAAATTATTAATGATCTTACCACTTTTTTTAATTTATTTTCTTCCAAGGGTTGTGTTAATTAATTGTTTGTAGTCACAAAAAAAAATTATGGATTTTAGTTTTATTTTTAAAGTATTTTTGTAAAAAAGAACAAAAGAAAATTAATTAATCTTGAACTTAATTAATTAAGTGCCTATAAGAATAAAATATTAATTTGGGGAAAAAAATAATCTAGTTAATTTATTTGCCACTATGACACCCATTGAGTTGAGAAAATTACCACTAGAGTGGCCTTTGCATTAAGCTGCCTATAGACCTAAAAATAAAATAAACAAGCTGGCCACATATATACGCCCTTAAGGGGCAGATTGAAAATGAAGCAAGCGCCATCTAGTGAACAGAAATACAAACTCAAAGGTGACATTTTTTCATTGGCTGAAAACATTCTGACGCTAAAATTCTGCCTTTGCGCATTTCTAATAGCGTTTTCCTTTGGGTCCTCGCGGAGCGCTCCCAAGGAGCAATAAAAATGGTAGTAGTAGTTTCCAGCTTCGTTAAAGACTGTTTTTGAAGAACAGGATCTCCTAGTTTTATTCCTCCATGGGAGCGCTCCGCGAGGACCCAAAGGAAAACGCTATAAGCAAACCAATAAGATCACCCCTCATTCGTGAAAGCCGGTTTAGAAACTGTTATGGCCGTTGTAAATTTTGAATGAATTTATTTTTAGGTGTATTGGGGGAACGGGGGACAACTTTTAAAGCAATGGGACGGACGGACAGGCACCAAGTTTATCAAACGATGGTGTCGCCATCTCGAAAACGAACTTACTTTAAATTTCCGCGTTTTACATGTATTCTTGAAATTAGTCAAATTTCCCGCCTTTTCTGTTAGTTCCCTTTTTTGCCCCGGGATGGCGCCACAAGCGTCTACATCGATGAAAGGCTACTCTAGTGGTAATTTTCTCAACTCAATGATGACACCCGTAAATGTGCTAAAAATGGCGCTAGTTACCTAAAAAAAAAACCAGATGTCCCATATCCATATGCTCCTGAAATCTAAAATAAAAATTCAATTTAATAAATTGAATATTTTAAATTAGAGAAAATGATTTTATTTTATTTTTAATCTATACTTTCATTTCAATTAAAGATTAATTTTTTTTTCTAATAAATTTAATCATTTCTTATTATAGGATGTTCCTAAATTAGTGGTGGGTCCCGTCATATACTCCTCCCCTTTCCCAGCATCCTCAGCGTCACTATAATACTCCGCAGCCATTTCATTTTCCTTCTCAGTGATTTTTGGTTGAGCCATATCAGCCGTAAATCCATCAGCTTGGTTTTGGTTTAAAGTTTTGTATATGCTCATTGCCTGTAATCATATTTATTTAATTACTTAGTTTAATTAATAATTAAGAATTATATTAAATTAAAATGATCTTACTTGAGAAACCATGTGTGTAATATCTCCAGTATTGGAAGGCAAAATAAGGGTATTGCTATTTTTAGCTAATTTTCCAAAAGCAGCAACGTAAAGTTCAGCTACTGTTAACGAGGCAGCATTTGAACCATACTGAAAAATAAAGGGAAATATTAATTAATTTATTTATTTAATTGGGGTTACTTAATTAATTTAATTTAGTTTAAATTACTTTCTGTTCCAAAGCTGTGGCTACAACTTGAAGTGACTTGGATCTAGCTCTAGCTTTTGCAAAAATGGCCGATGCTTCACCTATTTTAATCAATATTAAATTAGATTAAACGTCTAATTAAATGTTAATTATTTATTTACCCTCGGCTTGATTTATTTGTTCCGTTTTCTCAGCTTCAGAGGCTAAAACTCTGGCTCTTTTCTTACCCTCAGCTATATTAATATCAGCTTCTCTGATACCTTCAGATTCAAGAACAGCCGCTCTTTTCTTCCGTTCAGCTTCAACTTGCATTTGCATGGCTTCCTGAACTCTAGGGGGGAGTCTAATGTCCCCTAAAATAATCCCAAAATTAATTACTTCATTATCTGATTAAAGGGAGGGTGAAGTAGAAAATCAAGTGATTTTTTATCGATTCTTCTACTAATTCCGAATGATTTTGAAATTCAAATTAGGTTCAGATTTTAAGGATAATTTTAAAGGTCCTCCGACCAATCGCGTAACGCCCTGCCTTCCTGTTAACAAAATTCTCGTGGCACGTTAAGTGTCGAATGAAATTTATCACGAGATTTGATAAAATTAGGCGCGCGACGTGACAATCGTGGCGCGAGACATGGAGCATGCGTGCCACGAGAATTTTGTTAATAAAAAGGCAGGGCGTTACGCGATTGGTCGGAGGACCTTCTTTAAAATGATCCTTAAAATCTGAACCTAATTTGAATTTTAAAATCATTCGGAGCTGGTATTTCCTGAATGTTTCACTACGCAGAATGGTCTTATAATTAGTAGAAAAATCGATAAAAAATCACTTGATTTTCTACTTCACCCTCCCTTTAAGTTATATTATATTAAACTTACTAATTTCGTATCTAAGACAATCAATCCCCCAGGCATTACTAGCTTTATTTATAGCGGCTATGAAGTAAAGTTTATTAGGTTAAATAATAATGAATGAAAATCTTCTAGTAAACTTACAGACAATTCCAATATTTAGGGATTCTCTTTCCCTAAAAACACTATCAAGACTAATTTTACCCAGCTCAGATCTCATAGTAGTTTGAGCCAATTGGGTAATTGCAAATTCAGGATCTTCAACCCCGTAACTAGCTTTGTAGGGATCAACCACCCTCAAGTATAAAACGCCATCGATATTAAGAGTGACATTATCTAAAAACCATCCGTAAGTAAGTTAATCCATACGAATTTTAAACCTAATAAATTAAAAACTTGCCTACTGTAACAGCAGACTGTTTGGGTATGTCAATGGCTAACTCTTTCAAACTTTGAACGTATTTAACTTTATCAACGACTGGTATTAGTAAATTTAGACCCTAGATTAACGGTAGGGTTAATAATTACTCGCGAGTAATGATTAAAATTGGGCTATAAAAAGGAGAAGACCTACAGGTTGAAGTATCCGATGAAATTTTCCCATTCTCTCCACAACCCAAGCTTCTTGTTGAGGTACAAACATGATTACAGTATTTAATGGTGTTGAATGTCTGGCTCTTATTATTTGATATTGTCGACATGATGACTACAATAATTATTATTTAAATAAACTTTAATTACACTAATGACACAACATTAAAGCATTGTCAGACCAAGGCTTAGGAAACAAAATCACCAAAACATTCCCCCTTAGTTTCGCAATCATATTTTACGTATAATATTACTTTTAACCAACTTTAAACTAACTACTAAACAATATATAAATATTCATAACTTACATTTTCTATCGCTTTTCCTAGTAAAACCAATCGCGACCCGGCGAACCTTGTCGAACTCCACATTATGGTGATATAACAAAAATGAAGCAGACGAATTTAATAAGATCACGTGGCTGTTTGTCGGCCAATGAGAATCTTCTTCTCGAATATCCCGACAAAATGGCTTCGTAAGTTCCTATCCTCACTGTTTTTTTTTATCTGGAGAATAAGTTTCAAAGTTTATAGTTAAATATCTTGAATTTAAAACTAATTCGATTTAAATAAAGTTAAACATGCCGCGGGAGAGAAAAGCGCCGAAGTTTAAAGCCGGTAAAAATAACAGTACTGAAAATATTTAACTTTCTTAGAGTGAATAAGCGCAAGGCTTAGGTAAACGTCACCACTAATTAATTTTTTAATTACGTTTAAGAAAATGCCGCCGCCGCAGCAGCAGCAGCTGCCGCAAACACTGACATGAAATTAAACTTACAGCCTCCCGAAAGTCCATCAACTAAGAAACGAAAAGGAACTAATGTCAATAATGTATATATATCAACTAAACAGAATTCATTGTACAAAATTAACTTATGCCAGGCTAATTTAAATCCAAGACTCCTCCCACTTTACCGGACTTGGTACCACCCCCACCTAACACGGGGTTCGGGGAAACCATCGTGGCTAGGAACCCATTTGACGATACCATGCCCGGAAATGTCAATGTCAATGTACCACCCCCATTAAGTCATCCTCCCCAACAAGTCATGGCACCAAACATGAATCCAGCTAATCATCACATGAATCACATGCCTCCTCATCAAATGCCACCTCAAATGATGCAGCACAATAAACCAGTACCCATGTCCTCAGGAAAGGTACAAAAATCAATCCTGGAGAAGAAAAAAAAAAGCAAACAATTTAATTACCATGTTTTAAATAATTTCTTAATTCAAGATTTATCCACCTGATCAACCTATGGTTTTTAACCCACAAAATCCTAATGCGGTAATTTGTAATCAAATAGATTTAAGCTGTTTTGATTACAATTAAATTTCATGATGACAGCCACCAATATATCCATGTGGAATTTGTCACAAAGAAGTCCATGATAATGACCAAGCAATTTTATGTGAAAGTGGATGCAACTTTTGGTTTCATAGAATCTGTACTGGTCTAACTGAAGCTTCGTATCATTTACTAACAGCGGAAGTGTACGCGGAATGGGTGTGCGACAAATGTTTGTCATCCAAAAATATACCACTTGTAAAAATGAAGCCATAGATGAAACTGAAGTCCTAATCCTAACACCTTTATCTTAACAAAAATAAAATCAAAAAAATTGTACTGGTCAAGTGGTCATTGTAAATACAGCTTTTCACCGTTAATTGTAACTCAGCTTTGAAAAAAAGTGTATATAAATAAATAGACATTGTTCATTTCTCACATAAGTTGTCTTTATTTATTTGTTTTTACTGTTCAATTCAAAATGGAATAATTTTACATTTTTTCTTTTGTTCTGAATTTTTTTTTCTTCTTAACATTTTAATTTTGAAAGTAATAAAGTTACAAAATAAACAAGTGTTTTTTTTTCTTCTTAAACATTTTGAACATTAACAAAAATTAAAGTCCTTCACAAAGCACCACCTCTCAAACGTAGAACCAAATGAAGGGTGGACTCCTTTTGAATGTTGTAGTCAGAAAGTGTACGTCCATCTTCCAACTGTTTTCCAGCAAAGATCAGACGTTGTTGGTCCGGAGGAATGCCTTCCTTGTCTTGAATCTTAGCCTTAACGTTCTCAATGGTGTCACTTGGCTCTACTTCAAGTGTGATGGTCTTTCCAGTTAAGGTCTTCACGAAAATTTGCATTCCTCCTCTCAACCTCAGGACCAAGTGGAGGGTGGATTCCTTTTGGATGTTGTAGTCGGACAAGGTTCGCCCATCTTCCAGTTGTTTGCCGGCGAAAATGAGACGTTGTTGGTCCGGAGGAATGCCTTCTTTGTCTTGAATCTTAGCCTTGACATTCTCAATAGTGTCACTTGGTTCAACTTCAAGTGTGATGGTCTTTCCAGTTAAGGTCTTTACGAAGATCTGCATTCCTCCTCTCAACCTCAGGACCAAGTGGAGGGTGGATTCCTTTTGGATGTTGTAGTCGGACAAGGTTCTTCCATCTTCCAGTTGCTTGCCGGCAAAGATGAGACGTTGTTGGTCCGGTGGGATGCCTTCTTTGTCCTGGATTTTCGCCTTGACGTTCTCAATGGTGTCACTGGGCTCCACTTCTAGGGTGATGGTCTTTCCCGTCAAGGTTTTGACGAAAATTTGCATACCTCCTCTCAACCTCAGGACCAAGTGAAGGGTGGATTCTTTCTGGATGTTATAGTCAGAGAGGGTGCGCCCATCTTCTAGTTGTTTACCGGCGAAAATAAGACGTTGTTGGTCCGGAGGGATGCCTTCTTTGTCCTGAATTTTTGCTTTGACGTTTTCAATAGTGTCACTGGGTTCTACTTCAAGGGTGATGGTCTTTCCAGTTAGAGTCTTTACAAAGATTTGCATGCCACCACGCAAACGAAGCACAAGATGAAGTGTGGATTCTTTTTGGATGTTATAGTCTGACAAGGTTCTTCCATCTTCAAGTTGTTTGCCGGCAAAGATGAGACGTTGTTGATCCGGTGGGATGCCTTCTTTGTCCTGGATTTTTGCTTTAACATTTTCTATGGTGTCACTCGGCTCCACCTCGAGTGTGATGGTTTTTCCAGTCAAAGTCTTTACGAAGATCTGCATTCCTCCTCTCAACCTCAGTACCAAGTGGAGTGTGGATTCTTTCTGGATGTTGTAATCTGACAGGGTTCTTCCATCTTCTAGTTGTTTGCCAGCAAAGATAAGACGTTGTTGGTCCGGGGGGATACCTTCCTTGTCTTGGATTTTAGCTTTCACATTTTCAATGGTATCACTTGGTTCAACTTCAAGTGTGATGGTTTTTCCAGTCAAAGTCTTAACGAAGATCTGCATTCCTCCTCTCAACCTCAGGACCAAGTGAAGAGTCGATTCTTTTTGGATGTTGTAGTCTGACAGGGTTCTTCCATCTTCTAGTTGTTTGCCGGCAAAGATAAGACGTTGTTGATCCGGAGGAATACCTTCCTTATCTTGAATTTTAGCCTTTACATTTTCTATGGTGTCGCTCGGTTCTACCTCCAAGGTGATGGTCTTCCCAGTTAGTGTTTTGACAAAGATTTGCATTCCTCCTCTTAACCTCAGGACCAAATGAAGAGTTGATTCTTTCTGAATGTTGTAATCTGACAAGGTGCGTCCATCTTCTAATTGTTTTCCGGCGAAGATAAGCCTTTGTTGATCCGGAGGGATTCCTTCTTTGTCTTGGATCTTAGCCTTGACATTTTCAATGGTGTCGCTGGGTTCCACCTCCAAAGTAATGGTTTTACCAGTCAGGGTTTTGACGAAAATCTGCATACCGCCTCTCAATCGCAGAACCAAGTGAAGCGTAGACTCTTTCTGAATGTTGTAGTCGGATAGGGTGCGTCCGTCTTCCAATTGTTTACCAGCGAAGATCAAACGTTGTTGATCCGGAGGGATTCCTTCTTTGTCTTGGATCTTGGCCTTGACGTTTTCGATAGTATCGCTCGGCTCGACCTCCAAAGTAATAGTTTTTCCAGTTAAAGTTTTCACGAAAATCTGCATCTTGAATCTAAACGAAAGTTACGAAACAGAAGAATAAAAAAAGTCCGTTAAAATAACTATAACCTCCTTTCAAAAGCCTAATTTCGAAAAAATTCAAAATGGCGGCGCCGAGGCTTAACTAACTACGACTCAGGATATTTAAGGCGTTGCCCGATTTCGATTTAGTTCCACGTAGATATTATACTCGTAACCTAAACTAAAAATTCAAACTAGCTAACTAACACTTAACTTAAAACAAAGACTTTTAAGCATAGTTACCTTTATTATTTCAGCCGAAATTTATAACTAAAACGGCGAATAATATTTACTTATATTCGTACGACGAAAATTTCTCGATCTGTTCACTTCGCACAAAGCAAGTATAATGACGATCAACAGGAAGTAACTCGCTTATATGAGCGCCTTCGATAACCGTTGTGTCGAAAGGCGAGCGCTGATTGGTTACTATTTAACTGCAGCTGACGTCAAAGCCTTGATAGTCCAATGACGTTGTATTTGGCTGTTGCTGGGTCTTTTTCGTATCAACTAAAAAACAAAGCGTAGAACATTCTAGAAGAGAATGGCTTCGGTTATGACTAGCGGTTTGTTTCATACGTGATTCGAATGTGTAGGGGAATGACGAAACTAAGGGATGTATTTTCCTCGTACGAAGGTTGTTTTCAACCAGAATATTCTTCGCAATGACTCGTACCAGCACTTAAATTGATGCAACGCTAGGAAATTCGTTGTGACACGTTGCTTCAAAATAGGATTACCTTTTATCTTGTAAAACGCAATAATCATATTATTTACGTCATTTTAGGTTTCGACTTAAAAAGATCACTACCTAATTATTTACCATACATATATTAAATCAAGAATATTTTTATTATAGAATTTAAGTCTAAAAATAACTAGAATTTGAAGTTATGCAAAGTAATCCTTGAAGTGCAAGGACCTTTCTTTCGGAAGAAGAGACGTTCAAATCACGTGATGTTGCAAGTTTGCAACAATCTACGCCCCCCCCCCCTTGGTTTCGAGGAATCCAAGGCTTAAGCCTGGTTCACACCTGGCGAATTGAGGAGCGAATAGCCCGTCATGAACAGTTCGCTCATCCGTTCGCCTAGTCTGACATAGTTTTGGCCATTCGCTCACCCCGTTCGCCCGGAATAGTTTTATTTATTTATTTATTGGAATGTATTGTTCACAAAGTCAACAATGTGACGTATGTGTGAACATCGTAAGTCAAGTACATGGCCATGTTACTGAAAGACACTACAGGAGCACAATAATATGAGAACAAGCAAAACGGTTAATTACGTAATATTAAAAAAAAAATAAATAGTAATACCTAATAATAATAAGTATAACAATAATAACAGTAATCATACAAATAAAGAATAATACTGATAACAATTAAAACAATGTCAGAAAATTTAGAAAAGTAGAATTCGCTGCACAACAATGTAATTTTTATATAATCATTAGGGGGAGGGTTGAAGAAGTTAGCACGAAAAATGTCTAATAATTTACGACGAAAATGGGATTTATTAGTTAGAGTGACAACATCATTGGGCAACGAATTCCAATCATCAATAACAGAACACGCAAAGTGTGTTTGACGGAATGTAGTTAGCACCCTAGGTTTGACTAGTTTGTATGAGTGACCACTTTCCAAACTATTTTTACGAGCGAATAGGTCAGCTTTGCCAGTACAAAATGTGGGTGGGTAGGAGGTATTTTTATTCGCTGCTCAGCTCATATCTATTATCGCCCAAAAATCTATTTTCTAGCGACCAAAGAAGATTTCTTTCTTTCTTTCATCCAAATATACTTGGCCTTATCTTTAAGCAAGACCAAGACATTCACCTGGCGGAATGCTTTCTCTCAAAATTGTGTCGTTATTCTGAATATAAGGACCCACCATTTGCATTAAACTCTCAAATGTTGTCGGAGTCATTCTCAACCACTTCTTATAATTGGCTCAATCATTCATTCGTAATTTCCGCAATAGGTTATAAATACTGAATTGGTCACGACGCTTAATCAAATCCCATACAGTTTTTTGATTTATTTCTTGGCTGGTGGCAAATTCTTGCTGGTGGATTAAGTTCATCCTCTAGCTACAAAAATCCTACCCCAATGCAATGCAAGCACCTTCTTTCTATTATTCTATCATCCATTGGAAATGATGAAAAAAAGACAAAGCAGCCAAGTTTTCTGATTTTACCGCCAATATAGCACCCCCTACAGCTATCATTTTGGAGAGTTCGCCCCGCAATTCGCCTAGTGTGAAAGCTCTTCGCTCCTTCATTCGCTTACTTATTCGCTCCTTCAGTTCGCTCCTCCGTTCGCTCCTCAATTCGCCAGGTGTGAACCAGGCTTTAGTAAAAGAAGCGCGGACAAATATGATATTTGTATGGTATGATCAAACGTAAATAAGAGAAAGTGTGTAAGTTTTTTAAGGGGATCATTTTGCACCATTTTATTCTGTGTCAAAAATACAGCACTGAAAACACCAAATAAAGCGAGGAGCAATGGATAATTTTCTTAAAGCTTTTTATCCTCACTTTTTGTTTTTTGTTGGTTTTTTTTTTGTCTAAATTACAACAACGTTATATCACATTTTATACAATTTACAATGGCTAAGTTGGTTTTATCTCTTTTTATGTTTTTCCCATGAATTTTAACACCCCTTTGCAGCTATTTATTAATTTTTAACAATTTCGTGATTAAAAAACAAAACTTGTTTCTTTTACCTTTTAAAAAACATACAGGGTGTGGAATTAAAAAATTACCTAAGTTAAAATAACAAATCACTGTCAAAAAGTGTGCCTATTTAAACTGCAAAAGATATTTTAAGTATTTTAAAAACAAAAACAAAACAAAAAACATTTGTTCAACTATTTCATTAAATTTGAAATAAAATTCGTTTAATTTTTGGTCTAAATTGTTTTTGTTTTTTTTTCAAATACCCTACTGATGTACCTAAGTCTAACTAATCTAATTTAATTAAATTAAATTTAAGCTAAAATTAAATTGACAGTTATTGTTTTTAAGGAGTCAAATATAATTAAAACGAAGCTAAGATATCGAAAAATTTTCTTATTCTGACAAAGTTTTTTTTTTAGAAATTGTTTTTTTAAATTTTTGTTTGTTTTTTAAATAGATATATTTAGACTGGAAATCGCGTTATATAGACTCAGGTACAATGAACAAGGTTTGTATTTTTTTTTTGTGGATTTTTTTTTGTTTTTCATAATTGTTTTTTTGAAACAGCAGCAATTGTTTTTTTACTCATTTTTCCCATCTAATTTTTTTTTGTTTTTCATTCTCACCAAAAAAAAATAAAAAAATTATTCGGAATGTTGTACTTATTGTATTTACTTGTTTTTCTACGCGTGTTAATTTCCCAATAATATTAAAAAACAAATGCCTAAATTAAAAGAAGAAAAAAAAAGTCAAAAATTCATGATTATTCCTTGAATTTTACATGATGAGAAAACAAAAATTTTGAAGGAGGAAAAATATGTCTATAGCACCTTGTATTTTAGCGTTATTTAAAAATGTTAATTACAAAAATTAAAAACCCCAGTTTTAAAAATGGAAAATTATCTACAATGGAGGGTTGGGGGAGGGGGGTTGAAATGCGTATTTTTTTTTACACTTTTTTTGAAAATTTTCAAAAACTTGTTAAAACTCTAGAATTAGGCCTAACAGTGCGGTATAAGACATTATTTTAACGATACAATTTCATTTTTTTCATAATAGATTTGTATTTTATTATTTATTATCTTGTTTTTTACTTTTTTTTTTAAATTTTTATCCACAGATGTTAATTAATTTTTAATATCAATAACACGATCTGTTTTTTTTTTCATAATTCCGAATATCGGAACCACGAAAAAAAGTTAAAAAACAAAATTCAAATATTAATAAATCCCCCATTGAAGAAAAATTAACTTTTTTTTCCGTAATTAAAAAAATTCCAATTAATATTTCATTACACGCGGGGCGATACGGCTTAACCCTTATAATAAAATTATAATCAATTCCCCTAAAATTACAAACAGCTGACCCGCTCTGAAAATTTTGTATTTTAGTGTTTTTTAATTACATATACAATAAATGGGCTATCTATCCCCCGCCAAAGGGGCAAAAAACAATTTTGTATTTTACAAAACTGTTTATGATTATTATTGGACTAAATACAAAATTTGGGGAAATTTTATTAATTCATTTTTTTAAAAAACAAACTTAATTACTTGAAGACTTGAAATTTTAACCGCCGCCCAAAGTGTTTATTAATTTTTTTTTTTGTATTTTAGGGGGTTCGCGTATTGTTGTTTTTCGTACAATCAATACCACCCAGGCGTAAGCACCATCCTGGTTGGTGATTGTTTAGTTTCATAGCGCGCGAAATTTACGTTAACACTGACACGTCACACACATAATCCAGCGTTTAATCCAAGCTTAATCCACAAATAATCCGAGTTAATCCATCGCGAGCTTTGTTTTTTTTTAACGAAACACTCGCGCATTCATTAATCCAGTAATCCAGGAAGGTATTCGCGGAAATTCACAAGTTTATTCGCGCAAAAACTCAATTTGTTTGTCATTGTCGAAATTTCTCGATTTTTTTTTTTTTTTAATGAGGCAACGGAGGTAGCTTCACATTTACTTTCAAGAAAGTCGACGCCATTTTTTTTTTTTTTTTCTTAGTACCGAGCAAAAGGGCTGAAAGTATTCGCGGAATTGTATCTCTCTTAAAAACATTTTCACAGCGCGCGCGTAACGTAACGTAACGTTTTTCAAATTAAAACTCGCGAAATTTTATTTTTCAATTATTATTATTTAGGAACAAAAGAATGGCCGGCCGCTACGACTGCCGCCGCCGCTTGCTGACTCGCTATCACTGCTGTTAATCACACCAAAATTAAAATTAATTTCAAAATTTAAATAATCAGGAAAAATGAAAGACAAAAAGTTTTCAAATTTCCTATTATAAATTAGCCCAAAATATCCCCTTTCATTCTTTCGGGTTTAATTTTAATACGTTAAATTTAAATATGCCTAATTAATTAATTAATCATGCACTAATTACTAAGAAGCTTTGTTTTATAATATTTTGATTAAAAAGCCCAAATCCAAAGGATTTCAAAGATACAGTCAAAGTTTGTACGCATATATATATTTTGCTAATTAAATGTTTCATGCAAAAATTTCGGACTATATTTTATATATTATCGAATTTTGAATAATTAATGAATGAATGAATTAATTTGAGAGGGGGGATTTTGTTCTGATAGTTACCGTAATTCTGAAGGGGACTCGCCTTTGTGCTTGGGCTTGCTTCCAATGTTGAGAGTTCACTATAAACATAATACAAACAAATAAGGCCGATGTCGATTTTCTCCTTTTATTAATGTTTGTTTCTTTTCGTAAACTATTTTGTTTGTTCGTTTTTTAAATTCGAATCGTACTATTTATTTCGCGCCGCACGTCTTTTTAAATAGTTCGCCTAATTAAAAAAACCAATCTTGGAAATCCTAATGCGAGTTGGGCCTTTATCGTTTACATCCTGTAAAATGTTACCAATTAGTCTGACGCCTTTTAACCTTAACCCTTTCGTAAAAATTAATAGTTAAGCTTATTTTATTTAATCTACAATTCGTTAAATGCGTCACGCGTCGATTAAAAGTATATTATTTTACGAGGGAAGTTCGCCAAGTACGTTTTACTTTAAAAAAGTAGAAATGAGAGAGACAGGACTTACCTCCGTACGGGTCATAAATGGGATATCCGACTCCAACGTGGGTATGATGATGCGTATGTAGGTGTCTCTGAGGCGGAGGCGACCTTGACCGGTCCCCCGACACGTTTGTACAATCTTGTTTCGCATTGGGTGGTCCAGTATCGGGATTTGTTTGTCCTTTACCGGCGCTACCGCCTCCCGCGTGCGTCGAACCCGCGTTACCCTGGTTCGGGCCCGTTCCCGCGGACCCGCTACTGGGAGAGGCCGGGGTAGGATTGATACCACCACCGACGCTATCCCGACTGTCTCTTCTCTCGCCAGGAGTACTTCCGGAAATGGAATTGGGCGTTGTAGACGGGGACATCAGCGCCCGTTCTTGTAGTTCGTGAATTTTATGAGTGGAGTGGGTGGTATAGTGCTGCGAAACTTGATGTAACAAGTCCAAAGCCTTAGTACCACCCGGCGGTCCGTTTCCCGGAGGCCCGGTTGAAGAAGGATGCATTTTGGAACCCATATGATGGTGATGAGGGTCTCCGGGACCTCCCGGGGCTTGAGGCGGCGGTAAATCGCACGGTCCGGGCGGAGGCGGTCCGTGAGGCACGTGATACCTCAATTGAGGGTTGAAATAGGGCGAACCTCCGTAGGCGGCTGCCGGTCCCGCGGCGCTCATTAAAATCGGGTTCAGTCCTCCGCGATAAACCGGGTGCGTCGGGTCGAAAGGCATATGGGCGAAATGAGGTGGCGGTTGTAAGTACGAGGCGTGCAAGTAGGCGTAACTGTTCGTCGGAGGTGGTGGAGGACCCGTCGTTTCCATCGTAGGTTTCTGTCCTTCGCTATGCGAAGAGGATGAAGACTTATTTTTATCGCCACCTTTTGATTTGGATTCTTCCTTGGAATCGTGGTGGGAATCGTTCTTAGACGAATTAGACTCTTTATTCTTGCCTCCTCCGCTGCCATGCTCTTTCGAGGAATGGTGCGACTCACGGAAGCCCGATCCCGACGAGCTTCCCCCCTTCGATCCCATTCCGTGAAGACTTTTCGAATGATGGTCCGCGGACTTATGCGGCGATAAGCAAGGTTGTCCTCTAGACTCCATCACCGACCCGTGCTTGGAAGGGTAATGAGGATTTTCCTCCTTCCTACCGGGAGGATGCGAGCCACCATGATGGTAGACCGATCCTTCGTCCATCTTCTGTTGAGGTTGTTGTTGTTCCATGTAATGGTCTTGAAGGAGATAATACCTCCTAATTTCTTCGCGGTGTTTTTCCATCATGACGTTTGTCTCGTAATGAGAGTACTTGGCCTTGCCAGAGTCCATTTGCGATTTAAGCTCGATATTTTCCTTCATTATTTGGTGGTTTTCGCTTTGTTTCTCTTTGAGACTAGCCGCCGCGGCCGCCTGAGACGAAGACGAGTAATTGGAAGCCGGCGGCGTTTCTCGTTTGACGTGATTCGACATCATCATGCCGCCTGGCGCGTTTTGACTAGATTCTCGTGCTTCTCTCGACGGGTCCCGTTCGCGGTTATAGTGAGAGGATGGGGGAGTTGGTCTTTTGACGTCATTATGTCTCCCGGATGAGCTTCGACCTTCCGCGTTTCTCTCGTCTTCCTTGGCAGCGGCATGCGCCGCGTGACTGGCTCTCCTTTCATTCTGTTGCTGCTGCTGCTGCTGTTGTTGTTGTTGTTGTTGCTGTTGCTGCTGCTGATGATGATGTTGTTGTTGTTCTTTGTACATTCGTTCTTGCTCGTGCATCAAGCGTTCTTGTTGTTGTTTGTAATGAGGATCGGCCAACATATGAACGTGAAAATTGGGGTCCATCCCGTACGGGAACCCTTGCATATATCCGTAAGGATAGGGGTAACCTTGCTGAAGAGAAGGCTGTTGTACTTGTTGAAGAGGCGATTGTCGCGTCGATTGCTGTTGAACTTGCTGCTGTTGCTGCGCTTGTTGCTGTTGTTGTTGTACCTGAGCCTGTTGTTGTTGAACTTGGGCCTGTTGTTGCTGGTAGTCTGGAAGACCGGGTGGAGGAATGGCGCTCGACGGGTTGGGTGGTAAACCACTCATTTCTTCTCTCGACGACGTCTTCTTATTGTTTAAGGATGGGTTTTGTTGTTCCTGAGGATCAACCGATCGACTATCCATAGTCATGTCAATGCTCCCCCAAGCGATTTTCGAGGGTTCTTTCACTCCTCTGTCAGTTTCGGGTTTCTTACCGGCGGGGGCTTCTTTAAGTTTCTCCGTGGATGTAGGGGAGTTATTTTGAGTGGGAACCGAAGGAATTAAGTAGGGTGGTTGACCGTAATAATACATCCCGTATTGGGCGATATTTCCGGATGGCGAAGGAGCGGCTTCCGACGTCGTTTTCAACGTCTTATCGTCCTTTTCCTTTTCCGAAACGGCCACTTCCGACTCGAGAACGGGAGCCGTATCATTAGCGTCGGATATGTCCGAATACGCGGGGCTTTGAACGTTTTCGTTCATCGCGCTTTCCGGGGTGTTGGGATCGATAGTTAAGTCCAAAGATCGCGAAGGCGTACCACCGCCCATGTTACACAGTCCCGAAACTGGACCTTGTTGCGAATTGGGACCCGTCACTGTGATATTTCCCATCGAATCCCTCGGAGGAATCGAATTACGAAGTCCATCGGGGTGGTACGCCGACATATTGTCCATTCTATCGGCGCCTTCGTTTGCCGGAACACCCATCCCGGGAATTTTGGGTCCCGTTAATGGCGCCATACTCTTTTTGTCCTTATCCTTGCACTTCTTTTTGTGCTTGGATTTTTCCTTCTTCAAGCTTTCCAAAGCGGGATTGACAGTTGTCGGTTCACCCAAAATAGTTGGCTTGGGTTGTATGGGTTTCAAAGAAGCCGTACCCGATGAGGGATTCATTCCAGGAACGTGGGAAGACTGAGGTACATTCGCGGCGATGGCTTGTATCGCGGGCGACCCGGTCATAGGAACGTTGGAAGCGGGAGGGCGTTGAATGCCTCCCATATTTCCAGCGGGAGGAACATTCGTCGGTGGCATTTTCTGAGATTTATACCTGTCCATTTTATCCTGTTTGACTTTACTCTTGTCCAAGTTAAGAGGCGACGAAGCGGGATGACTATTTGGATTGTGGGGCTGACCAGGAGCAGAGTTTTGTTGAGGTCCTCCGGGTGGGAATGAGTTATTATCGGGGCCAACGTTCGTGGGAGGGTTTGGATAAACCCCTTGAACAGGTATCCCGGATGCGGAATGACTACCGTAACCGTTATTAATAGGTTGTCCGGGTGGCACGGGACCCACCGCGTTGCCGACTGAAGATGGTAATTGTCCCGCGAAAGACATAACGTGCGAAGTTGGAATGCTGACGGTGACCGACGGCGTTGACGTAACAATGGAATTTCCGGCGGAAACGATAACTGCCGGTGACGCGGTCTGTTGTATAACCGTTGCCGTGGTGGTGGGCGCGAGATTCGTACCTCCGCCTTCCGACGGAGGTATTGATTTGAGGGCCGAAGACTTTGATTCGACGGAAATGGGCGCGACGGGCACCGCGCAAGCGATGGCGGGGTTGTTCGAAGGGAAGCAAGAGGAATTGGAAGTGGCGGCGGCCGCCGAATCGCTGATAGCGACCGAGGCCAGAGTCGAGAGGTCAGAGTTCATTTCGAAGTTTTCGGTTAGTTCCTTGGCGCCTTGTTGCTGGGCGTTGCGTAAGGCGTTATTGGTCGCGGCTTTGGGTGAGGAGGAGGCGTTGTTGCCAAAAGCGGTGGGTGTGCCTGGTTGATTGGGACTAGGAGGTACGCTACCCGCGTTGGCTGGAGCACCGCTGGCGCCTCCGGGCGTCGTCGGTGTCCTGGCGATTTCTTCCCCTTCCGGGTTGGCGGCGATCGTATTGTCTTTTTCGCACTCTTCCGCGGTGACGGTGGCCGCGGGCTCTTCGGTGGTCCTGGCGGCGGCGGCCGCGCTGACGGCCGCCGCTTCTTGGTTACCACTATGCGCGTGAGTTTGATGATAACGCAGTCCGTTGATATGTTTGTACTTTTTACTGCAATTTGGCTCGGGGCATTCGATAAGCGTGGGAGAGGACGGTTGCGAGAAATCGACACTATTGCCACCCGAATTGGAACCGTTATTTCCCGGAGTTCCGGGCGCGTTTCGCGACTGAGTCCGACTTCTCTTGGAACCTTTCAGGGCGTCGTTCCCGGAAGACGTCGGGCTAAGTTCCAGATCGGCCGGCCGACCTTTTCTTTTACCAGCACTCTCCGCGACTCCCGACGCGTTTGACCTCGCGGGACTGGTCGGTACCGTAAAACCGGTATTGTTTCCGTTTCGACGGCCTTTACCGTTCCTAAGTTTACTCTGCACGGCCGTTCGAGTTTCGGCAAAATTGTTCTCGTTGTTATTGTTGGCGGAGCCGCGACCTCGTTTACCACGACCCTTTGCCGTTTTAGCGTCCATGTCGCTGATGGGAGATTCGCAGAGACGAGGCGGCGCCCAATCGTGCTTGGTGCAATCTAACAGGGTGCCCACGTACGTCTTTCCTCGCCACGTCACGTTTACCACCAATACGCCTGCTTAATTTGTCAAGAAAATACAAGAAAAAACAGAAGGGAACGATGAGGTTTCGATGGCAAAAAACCAAGTTAAAATAAAAAATATATATATATATATCGGGGTACGAAAGTCGGTTATTCAATACTGACCTCCTTCCGTTTCTTGCCAAACAATTCCTTCTAAAAGCACGCTGGTACCTGGTTCGCAAGGACCGAGACATTCGGGTTCCGTCACGGTTCCTATACTAGTACAAGTACCCGTTTCTTGCGTTTCTGGTGGAATGGGAGAACATACTCCATCGACCTTAAATTAATTAACTTATTAAGCACCTTAACCGAGTCCCCGAATAAATTACAATACGGATTAAATGTAATGTCCCTCACCCTGTCAACCCGTTCAATTTTCAGCCTCTTTACTGGAGGGCTCTTTGGCAGTTCGTCATTTTTCGATATCACAGAACAATTAGTCGGAGGACAGGCGACATTAGCGCCTCCTCCGACGGAAACTCCCAGGCCGGCGGCGGCGTTACCGGCGCTGGAAGCGGGAGACCCGTACTTTTCCAGTTTGACCGTTAAGTTGGGAATGGAAGAGACGCCACCGGATGGCATCGCCGAAGACGGTCCGTTTAAACCGGAAACGGCGCCACCCCCACAGTTCGTTACGCCGACCGACCCGCCGACGATTTGTTCTTGATGATTAGCGTTCGATGGCGTCGCCGACCCTAGAGGTTGCGCGCCACTTATCACAATACCGGAAGAAGTCCCCGTAGAATTGGCGTTATTGGCTCCGTTATGTTGCGCCAGAGTCCCTAGACACGAATTACCGGCGTTCGACTGCTGAGAGTTCATATTAGCCAAATGATTTGAAGAATTGGTTACCGGCATACCAACCGCGTTCATTTTAATGGAGGTCGAGGCGTTTGGCGTCGCGTTGACGTTGGCGCCGCCCGGAAGATTACAGTTGGAGGAAGCGTTTCCCGTTACGCGGTTAGCGTCCATCGAATTGGCGGCGTTGGCGTTAATGACCGTATTGACCGCCGCCGGCGTGTTTTTACTCTTGTCCTTCTCCTTGTCGCGACTCTTTTCCTTCTTGTCTCGATGACTTCCACCGCGACCTTTCCCGGAGGAATGTTTCGACTTGGGTTCGGCCGCCGCCCCCGGTGAGGCGGCGTTGGCGCCGATGACCGCGGCCACGTTCGAAGGCGTTGAGGTAGAGGTTGAATTCAAGACGGCGGCGCCGAGAGGGCCCGCGCCTTCGACGGCCGCATTCTGATGATGCGAGGCCACCAGAGCGGCGCTCGTTTTACTAGTGTCCGACTGCACAATTTCGTGTTTGGCTTCCGAGGACTTGCTGCCCACGTTCTTTCGTTTAATTTTCATTTTTAGACCTTTATCGACGGTGGCCTGATGCTCGACCGCCGCGGAAGTGGCCGAATTGACGCTGTTCGCGGAATTGGCGGTTCCTACCGCTCCGCTCGCGTTACTAGCGCCGCCTCCTCCGCCGTTATTGCTTCCTCCGCCGTTGGTAGCGTTCGCGTTGCTACCGATTCCGCCACTTAACCTTGAAGATTTGGAATTGGACATCGTTGCGCGATCGGACGATGAAAGATTGCTTTGCCCCGCCGCCGTTAAGGAACGAGACAGAGCGCTGCTGGCGGCGTTGTTCGGGGAAGAACTGTTCACCGAAGAGTTCGCGTTCGGGGCCGGGTTAGAAGAAGAAGAGGGCCCGGAAGCGCCGGGTACGCGAGGAGCGGAAGCCCCTTGAGTCGAAGGCAAACAGGCGGTGGGGGCTGGGCCACCGAGAGCGTTGGGATTGCCGCCCAAAGCTCCGTTCTGCGTCGATCCTGGTCCGTTCTTCTCGTTATTTTTCTCAATGTCCGCGTCTAAGTCGATGATGAGGTCGCCGATTCCCAACTCCCATTCATTGTAGTCGTCGTCGAAATTCGTCGTTCCTTGAGCTCCGGCCGCCGGAGAAGCGATGGCCTCCGACGACGGAAGAGTACTCGATCCGACACCGACTGTCCCCCCACCACTCGAATTACCTCCGCCGCTTAAGACGCGATTAGCCGAAGAAGTACTTGTCGCGGAATTACTGTTGGAACTATTATTACTTTGGTTATTAGAGGCGCTCCCGAGAGTCTTTCCGCCGCGATCAGCGGTTTGCTTGTTGATTCCGGAGTCACCGATCGCCACCTTCCCACGGTGGCCATCCAGGGAGTTGTCTTTCATTTGCCTGGCTTGTCGCGACCACCGACCCAAGGTGGAAACATTCTAGAGACTCCCAGTCCCCCGACCAGACTCCGAAATTACGCTTCCGCAAATATATTAACACTTCCTCGACGACACTTGCCGTTTTCACTCGCAACCTACTACGCCCGGACACTTCTTGTCACCGATAATGTCTTCTCGCGGCGACAACCACCGTCCCCAATGAATTGACTAATCCTGTACCCGAAATTAAAACAATTCAAATTAAATAAAACTTTAAACTTGTTCGCCAATTCATAAAGCGATCAACTTCGAGAGAGAGAGAGACGTAACAAAACGTCATTATTATATTTTGGCAACCAAAAGACTCGGGCGGAGCGGGGGGGAGGAGGAGAGAAAAGTGACGACAAGAAAATTACTCTTAGAGAAATGCTCGAAACTATCTCTTAAATTGATCTTCGCGAGAGGAAATAAAAATTATCCTATAAGAGACGCGTGCAATAAATAAATCCCAGACGAACCAAACAATCAATAATGACATAATCTGATTTACGTGGGTGGAATGAATGATCCTACAAGGATTAATAGCTAACTACCGATAATGGTAAACCGGGGGCAAAACATAAATAAACAAACAACAACCGCTGGTAAATCCATTTGTCGTTTCATCATGTTGAACTCGTTAAGTTTTGATATAATTTAGCCAAGACGAAGCGCAGAAAGATTAGTTTCGTGGCTCTTATTTATTTCATTTAAGAAATGTAATATTTTAATATAATCTATGACGTCACTGTAATTTAAATCCAACGTACCTAGAAACGCGATAAGAAAACTAAAAACCAATTTTTTTTCCAAGTTTTGAATTTGAGCCAAAATTGCACCTAAATTTAAAATCGTATATATTAGCAAGTAGATGTAAATTTGAATTTATAGACGTTTAGCGCATTACTAGAGTTCATCTAGAAATATTTTTAACACGTAACATTAAAATTAATATTTCATATTATTTTGAATGAAATTTAAAAAGAGCTTTTAATAATATTATTAATGAATAAATTTTAAAACGCGGTTAATAAATTATTGAAGAAATTAGGTTGAGAAATTTGTCTCCTTTCAGGACGGTGGGGGATCATTCGTAAAGCGTAATTTGTATTTTTAAAGCAAGGAGCTCTCCGTTTGAGACGCATTTCAGCGTACATATTATCGTAACATTAAATCATCTCACTCAAAACGTTCTGTGAAGTGAAAACAAGCGAGAATAAAAATTGAGGGGTCGAACGCTTGCCAGTATTTTTCAAAAAGCGAAGTTCATAAAAACAAAGAAAACAACCCCAATTTAAGTTAAATGGAACAGGTAGGGGCGGTCTAAAGGGTGTCTTGCCTTTTAACGCAAAAATACCAACAAAAAACCAAGTAGAGCGAAGTATACGTTTACATAATTTGCATAATTGTACGCCTTCGTAGAACTCAATGCCAGCCAGCACCTATTACGTAATCCTTCGGAATCAATAGGGCGTATTGTACGGACTAGCGACATACAGTTAGTGGAAGCCATTTCTCTTTATTAACTACCCTTACAATAAATTATAATATTTAGGCTACAATAAATATTAATATTAAACGCTAGACTAAATAAAAAACGAAAATAAAATTACGTTTCGCAATGATATAATTAATTGGGAAGCAACCGAAATTAATTAACAACCCTACTCTTGTCCTTTAATTAAAGGTAAGATGAACTAATTGTTTTTTTTATATTTATATGTTTTGTTTAAAAAATAAAATTAACCCAACACTTGTCCTTTAATTAAAGGTAAGATGAACTAATTTTTTTTATATTTCTGATATGTTTTGTTTAAAAAATAAATTAACTGGAAGTAATAATAATTTTGTCTAAAATTTTCCAAAAATAATCCATCATACTGGTCCTTTGATTAAAGGGAATATAAAACTATTTTATGTTTCGTTCCCAACATTTACGAAAACAAATAAATTGGAGAGTATATATATATATATAAAATTATTAACATTTGAGTAATATGTTTTAAATGTTAAGTAAATAAAACATAAAACCTAATAATTTAGACCTGGCGATAATATTTTTCACTTCCCATATTTCATACTTTATCTATTTAAACAGATGTTCGTATGGAATGTAAAGGTAAAGTATCACGTATCTATTAAAAACATTTAACTTCTCTAGGATGGGGGAAATGGAGGGTAAATACGGTATCGTAATTTGGCATAAAATAATCTGGTTTAATAATCAAATCGAGAACAAACGAGCAAACAAACAAAGCACACCGTCTTTATCTCAAGTACCTGATAATGCTATAAAAATCGATCCGAGGGACTGTTCACTAACAAACCTCTAAAAAAAAGACAATTCTATAGAAACTTGTCAACTAACAAATTCTAAAACACCAAGTCCAAAACCTAAACATTCATAATTAAATTTTAATTTAAGTGGTTATCCCCTCGGCCTCTTAGAATAAAAAATAAAGAATAACAAGTATCAGAAGCCATCTCAACAATAAACCGCGTCGGCTTGTTTATCCCCCCCCCTTTAAATCCCCCCTACGGCGGATCTCCTTTGTAAGTAGACAAAGATGGATAGGGGCGATGTAGCTAGAATGGACTAACAAATGGGGGGGGGGGGGAGAGAAATAAACCCACGTGACCGTAAACTCATATATCCCCTTATAACAAATCGTAACGCTTGGCGGCATGCATGCATTTTTATTATCTAAGAAGAAGGAGAAAAAACTGATTAAAATTAACTTTAATGCTTTAACTTTAATTATTATTAAATAATATGCCTATATTTCTTATTCTTTTTGCAAAATATTAATCGATAAATTTTGGCACGGCCCTTAGCCCTTAAGTAACAAACCCAAACTGAAGGGCCCAAGTAAAGTTAGGCTTAACATGACTCGGGTTTAATCTTATATTTATAGTTTATATACACGCAAAACGCATTGCGTACTTTTGCACTAGTCTACACTCTACAGGAGTAGTCCAAAATTTGAATAGCTATTATATATATATAGCCAAGGCTTAACGGATTTCTCGCTAATAAACCGCCCACGCAATTCTATATTTATTATAAAAAGGGTTCGTTAGGCTTAACGATAAATAATTAATTAAAGATATATTACCGTTGATATGGTACGTTATCTCCATAACAAATTAATCCAAAATTATTCATACAAGGGCGCACAAATAAAATAATCCAGGCGAAATGATGAAATAAATCCAGAAAGGAGCAGTGTTGAGGACGTTTTATAGCACACAACTCAATGCGTAAAATTATAAATCACACTCGCGCAAAAAAAACCACACACTTTTTCACTAATATATTCGGGCCTTGGCCACGTTGTTTTATTATTTTTTTTCTCTCTCGGTTTTTACTTTTTTATTTTGTTGTTTTTGGAGCGAGTGGCGCCGAGGTTTTTCGACGGGAGATATTCGAGGTACACCCCCGGCTTGAAGCCTCGTATTTACCGGTGGGTTTCGCGGGTAGCTTACCGCGCGTGCTGTTACGAGGCGATGCGCCTCGTTCGCTCGTGAACTGCAAAATGGTGGTGAGGGAGGGTCGAAAACAGTCTGAAAGGGGGCCTGAAATGACGTCGGGGGGAACGAGAAAAGGCCTCCGCCAAGAGAGAAACTCGCGAAAGGGGAAGAAAATAAACGGGGGAAAGAAAAGCCGGGTAGGGTAGGGTTTACTTTTCTGTGCAATGGCGAGGGTTAGCTCGTCAGACCCCTTTAAAATTAAGGCTAGCTCCTTAAAATTTGTAGTCTTCACTGTACAGTTTGTGTTTTTCAAAAGCTAAGCCTAATTTTCCAATAGAAATCTTACATTTACGTGAAAAATATAGATCTTACGAAACAAAATTGTGCTAAGCCTAAACTTGACAATTTCTCTGAGGGACGATTTTTTATTTTATTTCAGAAGGAATCACTCGAGAGAAAACACAGAGAATCTTGCCCGAAAACTCCCTTTACCCCCATCTTAATCACGTGACCTCGTTTTGACCCCCGTTTTCTCCCTCCCCGGGCCATCAAAGCGAGGCTTAGCGCCATACCACCAGCAGCACTCCCTGAAACTTTTATATATATATATTGACCTCCCTCCTCCGCCGTTTCCCGCCACCCCCCACCGTCTCGCTATCGTGGCTTCCCATACTTATTTTTCACTGCAGCATCAAAAAAGGGGCCCTTCCTACATGAATAAAAGATGACATTTAACATAACTTAAATATTTAACATTATAAAAGAATTTATAAATACGGTATTATCATCATATGAGAAAGTGAAGAATTTGGTTTGTTCGCGATAAAGCAACTCTCTCTGAGTCAGAGTCTTAGCTACAAAGACGTTAGGCCTTTGCCATTTAATTATGAGATAAAACGCTGTTATTACGAAATAAATCTAATTACAATAATCATATTTCAAACGTATTCATTATAAAACACTATCGTTAATGTTAATTACGTTTAAAATTAACGTGAAACCATTATTAAAAAAACAAAATGGAACAAAATTCGAATGGACGGTCCCTTATCATCCTTTTAAAGTATTTATCAAGTTTAGTTTATACCGAAGCCATAGGCGGGAAACCGTGTAATTTCAATAGAACGCCATCCCCGTATAAACTTTGGTAAAGATTAACGCTGAAATCTATAAAAGCTCGTGGCGCGTATCTCAGCCTCCACCCTTAACGTTCATCCCAAAACCAAAGTACAGCGAATATAAATCAAACGTTCCATTTATCCAACATTAACCTATCCCGGTAGAATGTGACGAAGAACGTTGCAAATTCGGGATGAAACGAATTACTCGAGTTTCGAGCTTAGAAATTTCATAAGAGATTCTGATTAAATTTTCAAGTTAGGTATAAACGCAACGTGGTCTGTTCATCAATAACCTATAAGTCTAGTCTAGACCAATAAGAATGCTCTGTTTATATAACAAATTTATAATTATCGTTTCCCTCCTAATTATAGATTTATATCGCATTTCCCATTAAGGTGGAAATTTCCTATTTACTTGACTGTGTTATTAACACAAATAATAATTATTATACATAACACAATATAATTGTAAATATACCAGTATATTTTTATATAATATATATATGTATAGAAAAGTGACAAATAAGCCTTGGGAATAAAATTTAAGTAAATAATAGATATGGTACTCATTTTAAAAGCTACATTTATAAGCAATTCCTATTTCATAAGACTGCTCTCATAATTACAAAGAATATTTTCTTTTTATAATATAGTACCCTTCTTTCCCGATCCTCAATTTCTATAATAGCCGGGCTATGTATGTATAAGGGTACATATTGCGATACATTATACTCCGCCCCCCACTCCCATGGGGAATCTATACGTACAGTAGTAACATATATGTGTATGTACGCCAGATGTTTATATTGTTAAAAGAAAAAAAGGAGACTTTTTCTATAAGGGTTTTACGATTAGGACTTTGAAAAGCAGACCAGCTTTGAATTTAGGCGGATCGAGTTACTGTTTAAAAATTCTACGGGTTTTATTTCGCGCGTCACGTGACTTTCGCTTCGTCATGGTGAAAACTAAAATATCGAGTTCCTCCTCCGTTTAAAGTCATTCAATTTGGCAAAACACGTTTTTCCCAAACCCCCATCCATTCCTTAAACACCATCAAGTTTACGATATTTTTTTCAAATGTAGTTTGCAATCAAAAAAAAAGTAAAACGTCGTAACTCCAGTTTAAATATTTTACCTGGGAAATCCCTTGAAAGCGCTATAGCCCTAACTGTCCCCTATCCAACGAGCCTAAATACTCGACCCTAGATAAATCAGAGGCCGAGATAATGACCTTTTGACAAAAGTGTTCTGAACCTAAACTTCGAACCGTCGTAACTATCGTTTCCATAAACGGACAGTCAAACCCTTTCAGAGTATGATAGCCCTAACTGTCCCCTATCCAACGATACTAAATAATCGACTCTAACTCAATCAGGGCCTGAGATAATGACCTTTGAACGAAAGTGCTCTGAACCTAAACTTCGAACCGTCGTAACTATCGTTTCCATAAACGGACAGTCAAACCCTTTCAGAGTATGATAGCCCTAACTGTCCCCTATCCAACGATACTAAATAATCGACTCTAACTCAATCAGGGCCTGAGATAATTACCTTTGAATGAAAAAACCCTAACTTTGACCTAAACCTCAACTTTAACACGTCATAACTATCGTTTAACAAAACCTACGGAGCAATCAATTTAGATTATAATAGGCCAAATGGGTCTGTATAAAATGATACCAAATAAAAGCGCGTACTCCAATCCGATCTCGAAATATTCCACTTTGAATTAAGGTTTCTAACCCTAAGAAGAAACTCGATGGGATTTTTACAGCTGAGAGAGAGCCGAAGAGTATGAAGTTCTTGCCAACCAGAGTTCTGTGATCGATAAATTCTTTCTCCCCTCCCTCTTCTCTCCCCCCCCCCCCCCGAGTTAGGTTGAGGCCTGCATTACGGCTGAACTCTCCCATGCCTCGCTTTTACGCTGGCGACAGAACTGCCACCTCCCTCCCCTTGCCATCAAGCCTCGGCTTCAAGCAGCACAGCGAGCTTCAAGAAATACCAATTTTTTTCCCATTCCCTTCTCCAAAAGAGGAGGAGTTGCAAAAAGATTAAGGAATAGAAAGCGCGTCTACATTCCCTATCACGATGCCAATTTTAACAGCTTTTTTAAAAGTGGTTTCTAATCCATATCCATTATATCAGAAGTGAGATGAGACCAGAAGTACTTAGCTAACCAAATTCTTCACTCGGCGAAAGTGAATATTCTTGATAACACACGAACGGTTGGCCCTCTAGTGGTGGTTTCAGAATTTCCCCTCCAAAGCGTGAGACGCTCGCGGTGGTAGACGGCCGAACAAGATTCAAGCACCCGCGTCCGTGATTCGCCGCTTTAGGTTGAGGGGAAGGGGTAAGAAATGTTTTTTTGGTACTCGACCAATTTTTTTCTCTCTAGCGTAGGCGCGATGGAAGCGGCGTAAAATCCTCAAATTTGTTCACTAATGCCAGGATCTATTACCAATGCTAGAGCCCTTCACTTCTAGTCTCATCTCACTTCTGATCCTATTAGTTTTCAAACGGAGAAATAAAGGGCGGGTTTCCTATTCCTTCAATATATTGTCTATGAAAGCAAAAAAAAGAAGTTTGTTTTATATCGCCCGCACGTGAATATAAAAGATCGATTACTCCCTATAAATCTAGTTCCAATCGCAATTTGCAATAGGCACGCGGGTAAGGGGGCGCTTTTATTTAACCATATACTTACGGCTTATTCCGGGTGGTTAAAGATAAAATGTTTCAGTTAATCTATAATCACCCGGAATTTGCAACGTGTAATAAAGTAAGAATTTATGTAAATTTCAACGGAAACAATAGGTTTATCGAAGTTGCATTTTGGGAATGAATTAAGAGTGGAATAAAAAGCGGGAACTTACAATTTTCCCGCCCTTTTTTTTTCTTTCTTTCTCTCTCTCCGAGGAAGTCTCGAGGGTAATAGAATTTCTAAGAGAAAACAACAAAGTTGAAACAATGCAAAGAGAAGAAGCGCCTCGTACAAAAAAGAAGTACACGTACAGGAATGTATTTTCTCTACTAAGATATAAGTGGGTCTCAATTCAATTTGAGGGCAAGGATACTTGTACGAGGATGCAAAATAGCGTTTCGGGATAAGGGAGGTTGCTTTTGTTTGAGGAGGGGGAGAGGAATATCCAACCACTCGGTAGTCGGTACGTGTGTTTAGTGTACTGGAAATACTGTTACAGACAACAACAATCGGGTGGCGTGTTGACGGCGGGGCTTTTTATTAATGCGGATGAATTCACCTTTTAAGCTTAAACACAGTCGATTTAACGCCTATAGAAATTATTATATACGAAAAAAAATGGGGGGGGGGGAGGAAGGGGTCACTACCGGTTTTAACTAACAAGGTTTATACAACTTTTGGAAAACAAATTTCCCTGAGATTTCCAGGATTTTCCCCATATAATTCCCTGAATTTTCCAGGTTTTACCCGTATATTTAGTGTCCTATTTAGCAAATGTTAACGAAGGAGAGTAGTACCTATTTAAGAGTTCATGCACAGGGGAGCCGTGGGGAGCCGGGGCGCCGATGACGCCGTTGCCGCTGTTGGCACCCGACACCAAGTTGGCGCCGTTATCGCTGTTGCCGCCGTTATCACTGAAGTCGCTTCAATCTCCCTCTGACGCCAGATATTTCACGCGCGCCTTATCTTTATTGACTTTGTTAAGGGAAAACATATGTTAGACTTAAGACTAAGCGCCATATTTCCATAGTAAACCACAACTTCGCCTGAAACTAGAATTCATTGCATCATTATTTTGTGGCGCCAGATATTTGTTGGCGCCTTATTGACTTTGACAATGTGGCGGGGAAATACGTAAGTGTAAGCCTATTTTTAAATATCCTAGAATTGTGTATTTTAAATATTTTGATTGGCCATATTTACTTTTCATATATTTGTGAGTATATACGTACTAAAGAAATCATAGGAAAATTTATTCCCTGTGTAAGCAAAATGAGAGTCAGATTTATAAGTGTAGAAATAGGGGAAACCTATATAGCACTTCAACTTTCGAATTATCATGCTTTGGCGCATGCGCTTAATTCACTTCTAATATTGACATGATTAGAGTATAAAAGAACCCCCAACATTAGAGATTGTTTTATTTCGTCCGAGACTCTCGAGTTCTCCAGACAGTTAACACTTAGTAAGAAGTTTTCTTGTAGAAATTATTCTAGAAGTTATTTTATATTCAGATTAAATATAGTTAACTTTTAAAAATGGTAATGTGCGATATTTGCGGACGTAAGTACGTTCAGAATAAAAATCTTTTAAGGCATCAAAAAGAAAAGCATCAAGGCGTTAGACCTAGCTTCTCGTGCACCATTTGTTCGTCTACATTCACAAGGCGTGATAGGTTAGCACGACATTTAAAAGTCCATAACTCTCCCACCGAGTCTATGGCTAAAAAGCAGAAAACTGCTATAATTCCTGACCACTCAACCTCTGTTGCGGATACTTACCCTCCTTCGGTCAACACCGGAAGAGTGTCACCGACCCTCACTCTCGCCGACCTGACACGGCAGGAAAACGAAACTCGACACGCCATCATGAACCGACATGATGGTGTTGGGAGGAAGAGGAAAGCGGACACCCAACCCGCATACGACCCCGACGTACTCGATGACTTAACTAGTCAAGAAAACCGAGACCTGCAAGATCTCATGGACAGAGAAGAGGAAAGGCTAGCAAATGATGAACCGCAACCCATGGTTACCACGCCCGACGTACCCCTTCCCGATCAACTGGAGGAGCTGAACGTATTGAATAATGCGATCTTCTGCGCTAGATTTACGCCTACAATGGTGGAAACCAGCGTGGACCTTTACATTGAAAGGCATAGAGACGCCATAGAGGATTATCTGAGGAATAAACTAGCTCAGGATAGGGGGATTAAATGGTATTTAACTGTTAGAGCACGTTACACACGTGAGTTAGGGAATTCAGAACAGGATGTAGAAATTCTAATATACCATAGAACCCGCAACCTCATTATTTTAACTCCTGATGTTATTCAGGGACAAATAGATCAGGGGATTGTAACGTTAAAACGTTTAATTGAGGAGTATGAAACCCAAGGTAGCGGTTGGACGCTGGATGGAATTATGTTCCTTCAAATTAACATAATATCATATATACCTTTGCATGGGGGTACATATTTTGAGCTTCCGAAAAAACTCGCATCTAAGAAAGCCCTTACCAATGTTAAAAACCACGACAATAAGTGTTTTCTATGGTCAATTTTAGCCCATTTACATCCTGTAGTCAGAAACCCAAGCCGTGTAGAAAATTATCTACAGTTCCGTAATGAATTAGACTTAACGGGAATCACATTCCCTGTAGAGGTAAATGAAAGGATGCTAGGAAAGTTTGAAAGGGTTAATAACCTTTCAATTAATATATTTGGCTTCGAAAATGAGGTGTTCCCCCTTTATGTTAGTTCGAACAGGGTGGAGGAAGCGCGTCAAATAGACCTTTTATTGCTAACCCAGGGGGAGAGTAGGCATTTCTGTTTAATTCGCAATCTGAGCCGTCTTTTGTCATCGTTCACTGCATATAATGGTAGAACCTTCTACTGCCGTTATTGCCTTCACCGTTTTTCCGGTATTGGGTCCGAACAAAGACACGAAGAACATGTTAAAGAGTGTAGCCTACACGGTCCGCAGAAAATCCAAATGCCAGTAAAGGAGCCCATCCTGGAGTTCAAAAACATTGCCTGGCAACAAAAAGTAAGTAACTTTTTCAAAGTATTGAGAGCAACTGTCCCGAAACATATGATGTAAAATCTTAAATTTGTTTCCAATTTTTCTGTTCCATTAGGTGAAGTTCGTCATCTACGCGGATTTCGAGTCAATCTTAAGTAAAATACAGGGATGCGATCAGGACGCTACCCTCTCTTCTTCCACGATAACCTCCCAACACGTTGCCTGCGGGTTCAGCTACGTCATCGTTGGACAAGACGGTTCAGTGTCAAAACCAGTGACGTACAGAGGAATGGACGCGGCGGAAAGGTTTTTACAAAACCTTATACGTGAAGATGAAATCATCCAGGGGAAAATAAAAGCCAACGTACCCATGAACCTGACAAACTCGGAAATGACGGAATTTGTATCAGCCCAAGTCTGCTACCTATGCAGGAAGGCGTTCACCCATGATAACTGCAAAGTTCGGGACCACGACCATACAGATGGGTCCTACAGAGGAGCGGCTCATAATACCTGTAACCTCAAGTTGAAGACATTGAAATTCGTTCCGGTGTTCATGCATAACCTATCCCGCTATGATGCTCACTTGATAATGGACAAAATCGGACTCTTTAAACATCAAGAAATTAAGTGTATCCCGACGAATTCCGAGACTTACATTTCGTTTTCTCTGGGAAATCTACGCTTTCTAGACTCTATCAGGTTTATGCCAGCCTCGCTCGACTCCCTCGTTTCCAACTTGGCCAAGGGAGGTGCGGACAAGTTCAAATGCCTAAACTCTGTTTTCAAACCGGACGAAGTGGAGCATTTACTGAGGAAACAAGTCTACCCGTATGACTATTTCGATCGCGAGGAGAAATTTGACGAGACGGAGTTACCACCGAAGGAGGCTTTTTTCAACTCGCTCACCGATGAAAAGGTTAGTGACGAGGATTATTCCCAAGCCCAAACAGTTTGGGAAAAATTCAGGATCGCTAACCTCGGCGAGTACCATGATTTATACGTCAAAACCGACGTTTTACTCTTGGCTGACGTATTTGAAAACTTCCGAGCCATGTGCTTGGAATATTACAAATTAGACTGCGCTCACGCCTTTACCGGCCCCGGTTTTGCTTGGCAGAGCGCTTTACGTATGACTGGAGTTAAATTAGAACTTCTTTTAGACCCTGATATGCACCTATTTATCGAGAAGGGAATTAGGGGAGGAGTTTCTCTGATAACCCACAGGTTGGCTGAGGCGAATAACAAACATCTTCCTGAAACCTACAACGCTTCGAAACCTAGTTCCTACATCACTTACCTGGACTGTAACAATCTTTATGGAACAGTAATGTGTCACCATTTACCTATGAGGGGTTTCCGATGGTTGCAGCCATGTGAAGATTTCACCAGAGAAGTTATTCTTAACCATCCCGACGATGACCCTCAGGGTTTCATTCTAGAGGTGGATCTTGAATACCCGGACAGTTTACACGTAGAGCATAATTGTCTCCCCCTCGCCCCTGAAAGACGTGTTGTTACCGCCGGCGAACTATCTCCATATTCAATAGATCAATTGAACAAACTAAAACTGAAAATTAAAGATAGTCTTCCCAAATTAGTCCCCTCGCTTTATAACAGAGAAAAATACGTGCTCCATTACCGAAATCTAAAGTTCTACCTCGCTAAAGGTTTGAAATTAGGGAAGGTTCACCGTATTCTCACGTTTGAACAAGGAGCTTGGTTAAAACCCTTTATCGAGTTTAACACGGAGAAGCGGAAGATGGCCGCTAACGCGTTCGAAAAGGATTTCTTCAAACTATGCAACAACTCTGTGTTCGGGAAGACGATGGAGAATCTACGTAACCGCATAAATTTCGACCTTGTGCAAACCCGGGAGATGGCAATCAAGAAAGCGAGTTCTCCGGCGTTCGAAAGGTTTACAGTTTTCAAGAACGACCTAGTTGGAATTCACCAACTGAAGAAATCCTTAACCTTGGACCGACCCATTTATACGGGCTTCACCATTTTAGACTTGTCTAAACTGGTTATGTACGATTTCCATTACAACACCGTGAGAGCTAAATATGGGGAAGCCGCCAAGCTTCTCTTCACAGACACAGATTCCCTGACCTACCAAATCTTCACCGACGATCTGCCCCGAGACTTTGCCGAAAACAAGGAGATGTACGACTTCTCCGATTATCCTCGAGACCATCCCTTGTTCAGCGAGGAGAACAAGAAGGTTCTCGGCAAGTTCAAAGACGAGCTTAATGGAGTACCGATTCAGGAGTTCTGCGGACTCCGTCCGAAGATGTACTCCATCTTGTCGTCGAAAGGGGAAAAGAAGACGGCGAAGGGAATTTGTCGTCGTGTCGTTAAGAAGAAGATTCGTCATGCCGACTACAAGGAATGTCTACTTCAACGTAAACTCACCGTGGAAGAGATGAAAAGAATTGTGAGTTTGAAACATGAACTATTTTCCGTCACCCAAAAGAAACTCGCATTGAACCCGTGCGATGACAAGCGATACATCATCGACGGTGTGTCTACTTACTCGTTAGGACATTTTAAAATTAGGGATCTATAAAAGCGAGTTTTCCTCCGTAGCCCGGTTTCTCGCTTTATGTAAATTATTTTTCAAATATCTTAGAGCTGTGTAACTTTAATATCTTAGAATTGTATAACTTTTCTAAAAATATCTTTCGTGTAAATTTGTATATGTAAATATGTATAAACTTGCTATTTTTTTTCTTTTTTTTTTTTTTTATAAATTTTTGAATGCTGTTGAAAATAAAATAAATATAATTATAATTATGTTAAAGTATTCTTCTCCAAATTTTTCCTACTCTTATTCATTTTTCATGTACGAGGAGGAGGAGAGAGGGGCCCGGCCTCCCCTTCCGTTCAAAGTTTCACTATTTCCGTTCAAAGTTTCACTATTTCCGTTCAAAGTTTCACTATTTCCGTTCAAAGTTTCACTATTTCGGTTCAAAGTTTCACTATTTCCGTTCAAAGTTTCACTATTTCCGTTCAAAGCTTCACTATTTCCGTTCAAAGTTTCACTATTTCCGTTCAAAGCTTCACTATTTCCGTTCAAAGTTTCACTATTTCCGTTCAAAGTTTCACTATTTCCGTTCAAAGTTTCACTAAGGGATTGATTACATCACTTTACATACAGTCTAACAAAAATGCACTTATTCTCCTAAACAAAATTTATCGTAGCATCAATGATTGATAAGTCACAACTCTTACAGAGAAGGGACTGATTTCCGAATTCCAAGTGCTTTATTTGTTTACTTCCTTATCAGCATGATAAGGAACTGTCGGCGGGAAATTCAAAAATCGTACCCTATATAATCAGTTCAGTTCCGAGTTTAATTTTTATTCAGTAGTTGAGCAATTGACGATAAATTTGAAAATGCTAAGCCTATACGAAACGTGTATTTGTTTTAAGACCCCCATTCCCCGATTTCACAACTAATTTAGGAGTCTAGGACGTCTTTGATGGTAACTCGGGTTTATTGGGCCTTGGGTTATCAGAAACTTTTGAAGTGGGCGAATTGGCGACTGATAAGATACAACCTTTGCAGGGGAGGATCAGATATTCATATTCCATGATCCAGGGGGGGGGGGCGCAACCACCCGCCTAGTTTAAAAAAGAGCCCCCCCCCTGGATCATGGAATATGAATATCTGATCCTCCCCTGCAAATGTTGTATCTTATCAGTCGCCAATTCGCCCACTTCAAAAGTTTCTGATAACCCAAGGCCCAATAAACCCGAGTTACCATCAAAGACGTCCTAGACTCCTAAATTAGTTGTGAAATCGGGGAATGGGGGTCTTAAAACAAATACACGTTTCGTATAGGCTTAGCATTTTCAAATTTATCGTCAATTGCTCAACTACTGAATAAAAATTAAACTCGGAACTGAACTGATTATATAGGGTACGATTTTTGAATTTCCCGCCGACAGTTCCTTATCATGCTGATAAGGAAGTAAACAAATAAAGCACTTGGAATTCGGAAATCAGTCCCTTCTCTGTAAGAGTTGTGACTTATCAATCATTGATGCTACGATAAATTTTGTTTAGGAGAATAAGTGCATTTTTGTTAGACTGTATGTAAAGTGATGTAATCAATCCCTTAGTGAAACTTTGAACGGAAATAGTGAAACTTTGAACGGAAATAGTGAAACTTTGAACGGAAATAGTGAAGCTTTGAACGGAAATAGTGAAACTTTGAACGGAAATAGTGAAGCTTTGAACGGAAATAGTGAAACTTTGAACGGAAATAGTGAAACTTTGAACCGAAATAGTGAAACTTTGAACGGAAATAGTGAAACTTTGAACGGAAATAGTGAAACTTTGAACGGAAATAGTGAAACTTTGAACGGAAGGGGAGGCCGGGCCCCTCTCTCCTCCTCCTCGTACATGAAAAATGAATAAGAGTAGGAAAAATTTGGAGAAGAATACTTTAACATAATTATAATTATATTTATTTTATTTTCAACAGCATTCAAAAATTTATAAAAAAAAAAAAAAGAAAAAAAATAGCAAGTTTATACATATTTACATATACAAATTTACACGAAAGATATTTTTAGAAAAGTTATACAATTCTAAGATATTAAAGTTACACAGCTCTAAGATATTTGAAAAATAATTTACATAAAGCGAGAAACCGGGCTACGGAGGAAAACTCGCTTTTATAGATCCCTAATTTTAAAATGTCCTAACGAGTAAGTAGACACACCGTCGATGATGTATCGCTTGTCATCGCACGGGTTCAATGCGAGTTTCTTTTGGGTGACGGAAAACAGTTCATGTTTCAAACTCACAATTCTTTTCATCTCTTCCACGGTGAGTTTACGTTGAAGTAGACATTCCTTGTAGTCGGCATGACGAATCTTCTTCTTAACGACACGACGACAAATTCCCTTCGCCGTCTTCTTTTCCCCTTTCGACGACAAGATGGAGTACATCTTCGGACGGAGTCCGCAGAACTCCTGAATCGGTACTCCATTAAGCTCGTCTTTGAACTTGCCGAGAACCTTCTTGTTCTCCTCGCTGAACAAGGGATGGTCTCGAGGATAATCGGAGAAGTCGTACATCTCCTTGTTTTCGGCAAAGTCTCGGGGCAGATCGTCGGTGAAGATTTGGTAGGTCAGGGAATCTGTGTCTGTGAAGAGAAGCTTGGCGGCTTCCCCATATTTAGCTCTCACGGTGTTGTAATGGAAATCGTACATAACCAGTTTAGACAAGTCTAAAATGGTGAAGCCCGTATAAATGGGTCGGTCCAAGGTTAAGGATTTCTTCAGTTGGTGAATTCCAACTAGGTCGTTCTTGAAAACTGTAAACCTTTCGAACGCCGGAGAACTCGCTTTCTTGATTGCCATCTCCCGGGTTTGCACAAGGTCGAAATTTATGCGGTTACGTAGATTCTCCATCGTCTTCCCGAACACAGAGTTGTTGCATAGTTTGAAGAAATCCTTTTCGAACGCGTTAGCGGCCATCTTCCGCTTCTCCGTGTTAAACTCGATAAAGGGTTTTAACCAAGCTCCTTGTTCAAACGTGAGAATACGGTGAACCTTCCCTAATTTCAAACCTTTAGCGAGGTAGAACTTTAGATTTCGGTAATGGAGCACGTATTTTTCTCTGTTATAAAGCGAGGGGACTAATTTGGGAAGACTATCTTTAATTTTCAGTTTTAGTTTGTTCAATTGATCTATTGAATATGGAGATAGTTCGCCGGCGGTAACAACACGTCTTTCAGGGGCGAGGGGGAGACAATTATGCTCTACGTGTAAACTGTCCGGGTATTCAAGATCCACCTCTAGAATGAAACCCTGAGGGTCATCGTCGGGATGGTTAAGAATAACTTCTCTGGTGAAATCTTCACATGGCTGCAACCATCGGAAACCCCTCATAGGTAAATGGTGACACATTACTGTTCCATAAAGATTGTTACAGTCCAGGTAAGTGATGTAGGAACTAGGTTTCGAAGCGTCGTAGGTTTCAGGAAGATGTTTGTTATTCGCCTCAGCCAACCTGTGGGTTATCAGAGAAACTCCTCCCCTAATTCCCTTCTCGATAAATAGGTGCATATCAGGGTCTAAAAGAAGTTCTAATTTAACTCCAGTCATACGTAAAGCGCTCTGCCAAGCAAAACCGGGGCCGGTAAAGGCGTGAGCGCAGTCTAATTTGTAATATTCCAAGCACATGGCTCGGAAGTTTTCAAATACGTCAGCCAAGAGTAAAACGTCGGTTTTGACGTATAAATCATGGTACTCGCCGAGGTTAGCGATCCTGAATTTTTCCCAAACTGTTTGGGCTTGGGAATAATCCTCGTCACTAACCTTTTCATCGGTGAGCGAGTTGAAAAAAGCCTCCTTCGGTGGTAACTCCGTCTCGTCAAATTTCTCCTCGCGATCGAAATAGTCATACGGGTAGACTTGTTTCCTCAGTAAATGCTCCACTTCGTCCGGTTTGAAAACAGAGTTTAGGCATTTGAACTTGTCCGCACCTCCCTTGGCCAAGTTGGAAACGAGGGAGTCGAGCGAGGCTGGCATAAACCTGATAGAGTCTAGAAAGCGTAGATTTCCCAGAGAAAACGAAATGTAAGTCTCGGAATTCGTCGGGATACACTTAATTTCTTGATGTTTAAAGAGTCCGATTTTGTCCATTATCAAGTGAGCATCATAGCGGGATAGGTTATGCATGAACACCGGAACGAATTTCAATGTCTTCAACTTGAGGTTACAGGTATTATGAGCCGCTCCTCTGTAGGACCCATCTGTATGGTCGTGGTCCCGAACTTTGCAGTTATCATGGGTGAACGCCTTCCTGCATAGGTAGCAGACTTGGGCTGATACAAATTCCGTCATTTCCGAGTTTGTCAGGTTCATGGGTACGTTGGCTTTTATTTTCCCCTGGATGATTTCATCTTCACGTATAAGGTTTTGTAAAAACCTTTCCGCCGCGTCCATTCCTCTGTACGTCACTGGTTTTGACACTGAACCGTCTTGTCCAACGATGACGTAGCTGAACCCGCAGGCAACGTGTTGGGAGGTTATCGTGGAAGAAGAGAGGGTAGCGTCCTGATCGCATCCCTGTATTTTACTTAAGATTGACTCGAAATCCGCGTAGATGACGAACTTCACCTAATGGAACAGAAAAATTGGAAACAAATTTAAGATTTTACATCATATGTTTCGGGACAGTTGCTCTCAATACTTTGAAAAAGTTACTTACTTTTTGTTGCCAGGCAATGTTTTTGAACTCCAGGATGGGCTCCTTTACTGGCATTTGGATTTTCTGCGGACCGTGTAGGCTACACTCTTTAACATGTTCTTCGTGTCTTTGTTCGGACCCAATACCGGAAAAACGGTGAAGGCAATAACGGCAGTAGAAGGTTCTACCATTATATGCAGTGAACGATGACAAAAGACGGCTCAGATTGCGAATTAAACAGAAATGCCTACTCTCCCCCCTGGGTTAGCAATAAAAGGTCTATTTGACGCGCTTCCTCCACCCTGTTCGAACTAACATAAAGGGGGAACACCTCATTTTCGAAGCCAAATATATTAATTGAAAGGTTATTAACCCTTTCAAACTTTCCTAGCATCCTTTCATTTACCTCTACAGGGAATGTGATTCCCGTTAAGTCTAATTCATTACGGAACTGTAGATAATTTTCTACACGGCTTGGGTTTCTGACTACAGGATGTAAATGGGCTAAAATTGACCATAGAAAACACTTATTGTCGTGGTTTTTAACATTGGTAAGGGCTTTCTTAGATGCGAGTTTTTTCGGAAGCTCAAAATATGTACCCCCATGCAAAGGTATATATGATATTATGTTAATTTGAAGGAACATAATTCCATCCAGCGTCCAACCGCTACCTTGGGTTTCATACTCCTCAATTAAACGTTTTAACGTTACAATCCCCTGATCTATTTGTCCCTGAATAACATCAGGAGTTAAAATAATGAGGTTGCGGGTTCTATGGTATATTAGAATTTCTACATCCTGTTCTGAATTCCCTAACTCACGTGTGTAACGTGCTCTAACAGTTAAATACCATTTAATCCCCCTATCCTGAGCTAGTTTATTCCTCAGATAATCCTCTATGGCGTCTCTATGCCTTTCAATGTAAAGGTCCACGCTGGTTTCCACCATTGTAGGCGTAAATCTAGCGCAGAAGATCGCATTATTCAATACGTTCAGCTCCTCCAGTTGATCGGGAAGGGGTACGTCGGGCGTGGTAACCATGGGTTGCGGTTCATCATTTGCTAGCCTTTCCTCTTCTCTGTCCATGAGATCTTGCAGGTCTCGGTTTTCTTGACTAGTTAAGTCATCGAGTACGTCGGGGTCGTATGCGGGTTGGGTGTCCGCTTTCCTCTTCCTCCCAACACCATCATGTCGGTTCATGATGGCGTGTCGAGTTTCGTTTTCCTGCCGTGTCAGGTCGGCGAGAGTGAGGGTCGGTGACACTCTTCCGGTGTTGACCGAAGGAGGGTAAGTATCCGCAACAGAGGTTGAGTGGTCAGGAATTATAGCAGTTTTCTGCTTTTTAGCCATAGACTCGGTGGGAGAGTTATGGACTTTTAAATGTCGTGCTAACCTATCACGCCTTGTGAATGTAGACGAACAAATGGTGCACGAGAAGCTAGGTCTAACGCCTTGATGCTTTTCTTTTTGATGCCTTAAAAGATTTTTATTCTGAACGTACTTACGTCCGCAAATATCGCACATTACCATTTTTAAAAGTTAACTATATTTAATCTGAATATAAAATAACTTCTAGAATAATTTCTACAAGAAAACTTCTTACTAAGTGTTAACTGTCTGGAGAACTCGAGAGTCTCGGACGAAATAAAACAATCTCTAATGTTGGGGGTTCTTTTATACTCTAATCATGTCAATATTAGAAGTGAATTAAGCGCATGCGCCAAAGCATGATAATTCGAAAGTTGAAGTGCTATATAGGTTTCCCCTATTTCTACACTTATAAATCTGACTCTCATTTTGCTTACACAGGGAATAAATTTTCCTATGATTTCTTTAGTACGTATATACTCACAAATATATGAAAAGTAAATATGGCCAATCAAAATATTTAAAATACACAATTCTAGGATATTTAAAAATAGGCTTACACTTACGTATTTCCCCGCCACATTGTCAAAGTCAATAAGGCGCCAACAAATATCTGGCGCCACAAAATAATGATGCAATGAATTCTAGTTTCAGGCGAAGTTGTGGTTTACTATGGAAATATGGCGCTTAGTCTTAAGTCTAACATATGTTTTCCCTTAACAAAGTCAATAAAGATAAGGCGCGCGTGAAATATCTGGCGTCAGAGGGAGATTGAAGCGACTTCAGTGATAACGGCGGCAACAGCGATAACGGCGCCAACTTGGTGTCGGGTGCCAACAGCGGCAACGGCGTCATCGGCGCCCCGGCTCCCCACGGCTCCCCTGTGCATGAACTCTTAAATAGGTACTACTAAGGAGGAGGGGTAAATAGGACTATTACATAATCAAAGGACATCCCCGTATCTCTAGTAGAACCAGAGTTATGAGCCTCCAAAGTTGGGTGTAATGCTATTCCTATGGAGGGAGGTATGTTTTTGAACATTTTGCTTAATTACTCGGCCCCTGTTTGACGCAAATTTCCCTGATTTCCCTGAATTTTACTAAAAATTATAAATTTCCCTGAGTTTTCCCTGAGGTTTTTGTCAACTATTTATTTCCCTGATTATTCTAGGTTTTCCCTGTTTTCCAGGTTTGTATGAACCCTGAATTAATTTTGACGGGTACACAACCAACGTGGTGGTCCCTGGAGAATTTGAATTGTCAGTCTCTTAATAAACTTCTAATGTTAAAAAGGAAACAATTACACGACACTTAGATTGAAAAACGTGATGAATCATAAATGATTCGGTTAGGTTAAGGTACAATCGCTCGAAAGCGAGCCTTTGCGGAATCACGTTAGGGTTAGGTACATATATATTGTTCCCAATGTGCACTGTATTTTTGGGCAGACCGGCTGCTGGGTGACGAATTCAAGCGTTTCCTTCGTAATTCTTTCCGTTTCCCATAATATCGTGGAAACTGACCCCCCCGCCACCCCACCCCCCTCTTACAGCGTGGTGTTTGTGTATACGCGTGATACACCCATGATACGATCATGTAGAAGAAGTACATTACCTCGAAGTTATATCCATACAATAATATTTATTTTCTAACCAGTATACCGGCGTATATTTTTTAATAAATTGTTTCTTAACTTGAAATTAAATTAAATATTTCTATAATAACTTCAGAGTTAATTTGTTTCTTTTTCGCAATGGAAGGGAGTTACTCCGCGGAGAGAAAGAGAGAGAGAGAAAGAGAAAAAAAGTTCAAATGCCTGTAATGATAATAATAATTTAGTACAACCGTCCCCCATTTTTCTATAGGACATAATGATATCGGGAAAGTGAGAGAGAGAGAGAGGGGGAAAACAGAAATTATAACGCTTATTTCACAAAAGATTACGAGGGTAAAATTGTTTTACCTAAATTGGTTTCAAACGCGTAACAGAAATAAAAACACGCGCTAAAAATTGATAATTGTATTTAAAAAAAACGCGCGAAAATGCTCGTGCAGTTGATTATGATAAAGGCGCGAAAATGCGCGTGAGACAGATCGTCGAAAAGGTGGTAAAAAGCGCGTGAGTAAAAGGCGCCAAAACCCAAAACACGTGTGACAATAAAATCATTGGCATTTTCTCTAAAGCTATTTTGAGTTTACGTTAATATTTATAATGTTTATGGCAAAATAATAACTTTAGGGTTGGAGTTTTTCAAAGCAACTTAACCGCGATGAAAAGGATAGGGGCAAAACACACCATAATCAGAATGAAACGAAGAAAGAAAAGTAAAAGAAAAAAAATTTCCCCCTAATTCCGACGACTTAAGGGAGTAATTTAATGGGATGTAGAAAATTTGCTAGTACCGAGATCGGATAAGCTATAATCAAAAACCTATTTTATTTTTCAACTCCTCCGTCTGAAAAAAAAAAAAAAAAAAATCTTTGAAATAAATAATCGCGAAGTTATTAAGTCCACCCCCCTTTTTATCATAGTTTTCGTTACGATTGGTCGTTTAATAAAACGATAAATTTCAAAATTAATACATTTCTGCAAGCTATAAATGTCAGTACACTTTTTATTTTAAACCGAATGTAATTAGTATAGGGAAAAATTCTACCTCAAGCTATTTAGTAATAGCACTTTGGTACTTTTGAGAATGTAATTACTTACGAACTATTAACACGGGGTGCTGAAAGTCCGCCAAAGTTCAAAAGTACCTTCGGATTACGCCCCCTATACGCTCATTTATTATTTAAATTCCTTTTTTAATTTATAGATATATTTTTATATTTTGAAAATAATAAATAATTAATTTGGAAACCGGGTTAAAAATAAAACTAATTAAAATAAATTAATTATTTTAACATTTCTAACTAGGCTTACTATATAATATTCATTATTTTAATTAGGGTTAATGGTTTAGATCGTAATATTATATTTATTTTAAGATATTCCTCGTAATAAGCTTAAAAACAATTAAAAATTATAATTATCAATCGTTAAAACATTATTGTAGCGTAACATTTTTTATCGAGGGGTAAGATACTAAATCGAGTATAAATATTTCCATCAGAGGGGTAAAATACTTTTAAGTATTTTTTCTCGAGGAAGTAATAATCCCCTCGAGTGAATCTACGCAAATTTTAAAATTTATTTCGTAGTGGTTTACCCCTCTCCAACTTGATTATAAATTGAAGACAAAATTGTTAAAAGAAACGCTTGACTGCTGAAACCACCAGCAATATTTTCAACTAGGATTTTTTTATCTTTGCGAATTTAATCCATCTTTTTAAAAGTTCTGAACAATTAGAGATAGAAGAGGGGGAGGGGAGGGAGGAGGAGGAGAACTTTTAAAACTCTCCTAATTGCCGTAAAAACCAGTTTTCGTTTCTTTTTAACGTATGTGGCAAAGGCGTTCATTAATGATTATTTTCTATCAATGTTTGAATAATTGGCGAATCCCTCGGGCCATCATCATCGGTCTTTCTAATCTATAGTTAATTAAAAATTTCACATGCTGCTGCCATAATAGCGGTGTGGTGTGTGAGAGGGAGAGGGGGGAAAGGCGTTTTGTTACAAATTTTCCAATGGTGTTTCGCTCCAAGGGATACGTACTACAATTTTGGGAGACGAGGAAAAAACCTTGTGGCGTATTAAGTTCTCTTCTCGGTTCATTACTTTAATATCTCTTTAAAATTAATATTGCTATTTCAATAGCAAACGTTTACGGCATTAAAAATCTATTCGATTTTGATTCTTTTTTTTTAAAGCGTTGATGTTTTCTACTGTTGTAAATTTTTTATTTTTATTTCAACTATGAAGAAGTTTTTTGTAAGGGTTTTTTCTAGGGAGAAATGCTTTGTAAGGGTTCATTCTAGGGAGAAGCGTTTTCCCCCTATGTAGAAGTGTTCTGTAAGGGTTTTTTCTACGTTTTTTGAAACGGGATTTTCAACCTAAAAGTCTTTTGTACAATTTTTCCCAACGTAGAAGTTTTTTGTAATGGTTTTTTTCTATGTAGAAGTGTTCTGTAAGGGTTTATTTCTATGTAGAAGTGTTTTGAAACGGGATTATCAACCTAAAAGTCTTTGTACAGTTTTTTCCCAACGTAGAAGTGTTTCGTAAGGGTTTTTCTCTACCAAACCAAAAAAAAAAATTAAATAAAAACTCCCATAATTTAATAACATATTAAACAAACGATAAAACTTTATTTAGCAAGCGCAACGCAACCTCAAATTTTGTCTTTACATAGAGCCCGGTTACATGGGCCTTCGAAGAGCGCTTTATCGAAAGGCGCTTTTAATCCGCCCTCATGTAACACCTGGAAACCGGTTTTCACGAAACATTTTCGAGATAAAGCGCTTTAACGAAAACTACCTCGGACAAGCGGTTTTCGCCGATAAAGCGCCTTTCCGCGGGGTTAAACCGCCTTTTCCTAGTCATGTAACTACAAAAGCGATTTTCTTGGAAAAACAAGAAATCCCTTATGCGGGAATTTTTCTACTGTAGAGGCTTATTCTCCAGTACTGAAATGTATTTCGCCAAGTGTGCCAGGATTTTTTTACAAACTAGTCTTAAGAAAAATTAAAATCTTAATTTTGAAAATTGGCGATTTCTGCATTTCTCTCCGAACTAATTAGTCCAGATTCATAAATGAAATCGTAAGTGGGAAGAATGCCACTTTTTTAAAATTTGGGCAACTACGGATCTTAGTTGTTTAATTAGTTTATCAAATAGTAACCGAGTTTATCAAATAGTAACCGAGTTTATCAAATAGTAACCGAGTTTATCAAATAGTAACCGAGTTTATCAAATAGTAACCGAGTTTATCAAATAGTAACCGAGTTTATCAAATAGTAACCGAGTTTATCAAATAGTAACCGAGTTTATCAAATAGTAACCGAATTTTTAATTGAGTTTGAAGTTGAAATTGTATTGTCAAAATCAATACCTTTACTATATTATGTAATGAAATATCCATAACCATACCTAAAGCTTTCTCAAAAATCCTAACTATTCTCACAAGGAGCTGGGACCGACTGACAAACCAGGCAATTTGTAAACACGATAAGTTCCCCAAAATCGAGAGTGGGAAAACCGAGGGTTTCTCGAAGAGCGCGCATGTAACAGTAAGCATGTTTTCAAAAGCGCCTTTCGCAAACGCGCCTTTCGTCCGTCCTACGATAAAGCGCTCTTCGAAGGCGCATGTAACCGGGCTCACTAATCGCATATGGGAGAGAGGGAGGTTTTCCCTAAAAGAGGGGTGGGGGAACTGGGGGGGGGCATATACCCCTCGCCATCGCCCGTCCGTCCGTTTATCGCTTATAGGCAACCCCTCCAAAGCCAGAGCTAGAGGAGACAAGGTCTCATTAATGACAGGCAACACCCAGAAGAGAGATAGCGATCCCCCGAACGTTATAAACCCCTGTCAGATAACCTAACCGTCTCTTGGGGGCCCAACCAAACCCCCTCCCCCCTACCTTCCTTCCAACCCCCAACCCCAAATAAAATATCGCCTCTCACGACTCGAATGGAAATGATACCACCATCACCATCAAGGGGGAAAAATACGCTGATTTTTTTTACCCTCCTAATAAAATTGGGGTTGGAAGAATAACCCTGGGGCCAAAATGCGTTAGAGAACTTATTTCTTTAATTATCTTATCAATACATTATAATTTGTATATAATATATTATTTAATTTATAAAAAGTAAATTAAGTTATAAATTATTTTATTCGAAACATTTTTATCCCCAAATTTCAACTTGTAATTAAGTTATAGAACCTAATTTAAAACAACAGGAAATAAGTATTCGTATTAATTTATTTCACCTTTTTACCTCTCCGTGTGACGTAGTCCAGGAGAGGTTCTGTAACGGCCGTGTCTGTGTGTGTGTGTGTGTGTCTGTCTGTCTGTCTGTCCGTTGTTACACCCACGTGACCGCGTTCGCAGTTTGCGTATCGGAGCAAACGTGTTCGCCATTTCCGAACTGCTTTCGCAGTCACGGAAATGGCTCCTCTACTTGAGTTCTCACACCACCATCTTCTGGTCTTTGTCCATCCCACACAGACACCAGTCTGTTCTTACTGGCTTCTAATCACCACCATATTTTGTTCTTCATCCATCCCCATGGACACCAGTCTGTACATAATGGCTTCTAATCACCACCATCTTCTGGTCTTCGTCCATTCCACTTGGACACCAGTCTGTACATACTGGCTTCTAATCACCACGATCTTCTGTTTTTTGTCAATCCCACATTGACACCAGTCTGCACTTACACTGGCTTCTAACACCACCATCCACTGGTCTTCCGTCTATTCCACATAGACACCAATCTGTATCATTGGCTTCTACTCCATTATCATCGTTTGGTTTTAGGATATACGCGGCGATCAGCTAGGGTTACGAGAAACGTCTAGCCTCCCTAAGGTGGGATCGCCACCAAAGGTTTTCGCAATTGCGCTTTTTCCTTACTATTATAATGGAAACGAATCGTATATATACCCCAAAATTTGAAGAAAGTGGGCAAGAGGGGTACCCTTCACTTTAAACGTCAATATTAGCAAATTGTGAGATGATAATAGGTATAACTTTATTTTAAACGATTTAACTATTATTAATGTTAATTATTGAAGATTAAAATAATTAAAAATAATTATATTTATTTAAATATTAAAGATAAACCTCTCGTGCAAAGAGAGAGATTATCATCGCCTCCTATATCTGCCAAGGCCCGTGCATGCGATATATTTCATTCATTGCCTCCTATATCTATCAAGGCCCCTGCATTGCGATGTATTTTTCAAAACAACAACCAAAGTGGGAAGCTCCTCTCAGAAACATAATAATTTCTTTTCTCTGTATATGAAATGAAAATATGGATAATATTGCGCTCCTTCTTTAATGGTATCAATCCTTGCCTGTCTATTAATATTTTACGTAGTAGTTATACGTTTTTAGCGAAGTTTAGAGAGGATAAACATAAGCGAGATTGTTTCGGAAAAAAAATACTGCTTCCACTAATGGGTTTATACTCCTTGTGTCTGTGTGTGTCCGTCCATTGTTACACTAGTGCGTCGCGTTAGCAGTTAGCCTTGTGTTGATGTGTTAAGAAATCATACAGAACCTTAATATTCCCTTTTTCCATAATATAAAGTGAATATGTGGAAGTATTTTTCGTAATTATGATGCATTAAGTACTTTTGTAGCTTTAAAGCTCTGTTTCATTTTGATATTCCAAAGATTTTTTTTAATATTGTTTTAATTGAAATGGCTGTTTACATATTGCTTAAGCTATACTACATCTGTATATAGAATAATCCTTGGTTTAGTGATTTCACGAAGAAAACTAAGACCGAGACTCCGGCGGGTATAACAAGTATTATCCGCAATAGGCTTAGTGAAATAAAGAGTGAATAATTGAGGCCTGAGGTGAAGTAAACTTGTGGCTTTGATTTTCGTGTATGTAATGAAGAGACATCAACGGTTCAGAGTGAGCCGAAAGTTAAATACACTCTTAAATAATCATGTAAAGATTTTATAATGGAAGAAAAGATCATGGTGGCAATTTAATTAGTAAAAGGGCTAATGGTGAACGGGTAGTAGCTACAGACTTATTATTCTCTTTATGGTGCGCATTGACTGTTAGTGCGTCTAGCTACAATTTAGCTTTGGTGTTATTTAACGTTAACATTCGTGTTGGCAAACTAAGAATATTGTTGAGGTGAGACGAGACGATAGTGTTTACACTGCAAACCAGTTGTAAATGTAGCTATCAGAATATAGGCTAAACAGCTGAAGCGCAGACTTCATTTCCTGTTCTTTTCCCCATTGACTGATTTCCATGTGTCCAAGATTTATCCTTATTGGATGTAAAATGTCGTCTGCTTTACTGTACATTCGCTATGTTTGGAATACTGCTTCAATATTTCGTAAATTTTTACTTCAAAAAAAAAAAGAAATAATTCCATATCTAGGTAAATAAGTTTGTAGTAGTAGACCTCTTGACACGGAGAGGTAATATTTTGGTTTTCCCAACTTGTTCCTTAATTAATTAAGTACGGTTTAAAATTTATTATTATGTTAAAAGAATGTGGGTTTTTTTTTGGTTTTTTTATGATAAAACTGGTTTTTCAATTTGATAAAAACCAAAGCGCCTTCAGTAAAAAAAAAAACTCCCAAATAGAAAAATTATTTCTTCCAGCGTTAATCTAGTTTGTTTTTAAGATGGGCAAACCAAGGCGCTTAAATACTATATTGAAATTCAGCCTTAAAAATAGTAAAAATTCCCGTCGCTTTTTACAAATGTACTCTTATATTTGGAAGTGTACTAATTGGAACTCTAGTTCATCTATTTTCTGCCAAGTCAACTTCTCGCGTTGATAAGTTTAGGGTTAAAACAGTGCCCTAAAAGTGTCAAATATTTACGTTTCTTTGAAACGCAGAAAGAAGTCGAAAGAAAAATAATCTAAAAGCAAAAGGAAGTTGGCAAGCTTCCGCTCTTGGAAAACACACGCATCACTCTTCTATCCCTAAAAACTCTGGAGCTTAAGCCTAACGACAACTCCGCGAGTCGAGAAAAACAGATTTGCTCTATTTATTATCGTGTTTATCTTTCAAAATTACTTCGCTACACTCCCCCTTTTTTATAGAAAAAAATCTCAGAAGTTCGTCTCAGTAAGAGACTTCCGCGCCAAGTATTCATTTTTAAAATACAATAATTATAGTCTAAAACTGACTCATCTTGATTAAATTCTAAACTTTATAATTTAAAATTAACGCCGCTACAAAACAATAATAAAAATTAGCAAAAGCCTCAAAAGGGAGTCTTGAGATTTTCCTCTACGCTATTAAATTCCTTACGTATTCATTGTAATAGAAGCAACGAAGACAAAGGAGGGGAATCCTAGTGATTGCGAAATATAATCATACGCTTCTCGCCATCACCCCGCATTAAATCTAATTCACTAAACAATGATAGACTAACCGCATCATCCCATTATGAATTTTCAGTAAACACGGCAGGCAGCGTATCACTACGCAATGTAGAGTAGTTTGAGAAGACGACCCCCTCCACCCTCGCTGCAGAAAGAAGTTCTTTATAAGATAGATAAGATCTATCCCCCGGAGGAGTAACTCGGCGGGTGGGGTGGCCCCCCGGCGGGGGTTCTCTTCCACCATCTTCCATCAAAACGTTGGTAAGATGCCGCGGAGAAAATTGGAGAGAAGACAGGACCGAGGCTTAGGCTGAGAGAGAGGGAGCAGAAACAGCCAGCCGAGGCTTAGCGAGGAGTAGTAGGAAATTTAGCGGGAACACGGAGAAAGGCGGGAGTTCGCCTCGAGGGCAACGAGAGAGCGGGCGACAACCATTTTGGTAGACAGGGGTAGACGGCCTGTTAACGATTCTCAAAACGGAGGGGATCATAGATTTAATGAAAAAACTATAGAAAACGATGATAAAATAAATATTACCATTGGAAAACCGCTAACCACTTTTGATATATCGACTTAGTCATGGATTTGGTACGAATTTCGTAAAACTTGCCTTAATATCGGCCTATTTCTCAATATTTTAAACGTTTTAATGATTAATTACGTCTCGTTTAAGGCTAAAACGGATCTTATCCTACCAACAACGTTTAATTAGATTTTTAACGCTAAATTAAATAGATTTCAATATTAATTGCATTATAAAGGCCAAATAAATATCAATTTCATTCTCAGGTTAAATTTCCACATGAACTTAATTTTTCTAAGCCTATTTAAGTCTATTTTCTTTTAAAAAAACCACTCTGATTAATTACAAAAGTAATTAAGAGATTTTTCAAGCCTTTTTTAGGGTTAATATACTTAGTTACACCCTCCTAAAAAATTAAAAACAAAACTGGGACAAATACGTATTAAAATTTTATACCCAAGGCTTACATTTTAATTCCCAGATAAATTATTACTCTCAAATTTCAATTCAGTACAATACAGAAACTGTACTTTATAAAACACCCATATAATTAAATCAATAGGCCCATATATATATATGTATGCTCCTGTTATGTGTTTAAATAATAAGTTCAAATACACACACCCTATCAACTTAATAACACACACAAAAAAAAACCTAATTATATAAAAACACAGCTACTTTACCCGCTCACGAATTCGCAAAAAGAGAGTTTAAAAAAACTTTTTCTCTACTCAACATTCAAGAAGAAGTTGGGATAATGTTTTTCTAAGAAGGCGGGAGGGGAAAGAAGAGAGAATGAAAAAAAAAAACTAATCTTGGTAACTCGTATTTTTCGTATATACTTAACACTTTAATAGACAGTTTAAGAAACTAACTTGTACAGCATATTGTTAAGCCTAATTTGAAATTGAATTTTATTGGTTGTTTCAAAGCCAAAATTGAGAAAGATCTAATTTATGAACAGCACCTAACGACAGTAAGGATACTCTAAAATTCTTCTTCAGAAGTTTAACATTTTTCTAAAAAGTCCAAAGAAATGTTCTTTCAATTTGCGAAAATATAAAAACTCTAACGTAGGTCACTATATAATAATTACTTTAATAAGTAATAACGATTAAATCAAAGTAAATCGCATTTAAATAAAATTCATTTGAAACCTCATTCGCAGTAAAAAAAAATAAAAAAAAAAAAGAACCTGAAGTCTTTATCATCATAAATAACTTCTCCCTCGGGGCCAAAAACGAGCTGGCGATTATTTTTCTATCCATGTACATAGTGTTAAAACTAGTTTTTTCTTTTTTTTTATGTATATAATTTTTTTTCTTCTTTTAGGGATCTATGTACTTCTTGGCAAAAGTTCTCTCTCTCTCTCTCTGGACGCCCATTTGAAGACGTCCCAGTGAGGTTCCCTTCCATTTAGACATTCCATGATGGATCAAGCTTATCACACTCCCTCTCCTCTCCCTCCCTCCTTGCAAGAATCTCCCATCCCATTTGAAAACATTCCACACCACCCCATCGCGCCTTAAAATCATCTAAAGTGTTACTAAAAAATATTTCAAAAGAGACTGACTCCGGGTAAATGGAAAACTTGGAAAAACTGTACTGCTTATTTCAAAAATAAAAAAAAATTAAAATACCTTAATAATCTACTCAAATCTTAATTTTGTTTTTCAAAAATTCAAGAATTGTTTCAGAAACTAGCCACTTTTCTTCGAAAATTTAACAATTCCGTAGAAAAGTTTACCATTTTCTTCGAAAATTTAACAATTCCGTAGAAAAGTTTGCCATTTTCTTCGAAAATTTAACAATTCCGTAGAAAAGTTTGCCGTTTTCTTCGAAAATTTAACAATTTCTTAGAAAAATTTTACTTTTTCTACAAAAAAAATCCAACAATTCTTTTATAAAATCGTACTAATTCCCTACGAAATTCAGAATATTCCATCGTAAAACTAAACTCCCCAATTTTAACAAACAAACTAAATCAATATTTACCCACCCTCCAACCATCTCTCTTACTTTAATGATAAAATCGAAAGGATAGAAAAAAAGAAAGAGAAAAAGAGAGCCTAAGAAGAAAAAAAAGGCCATTGAACAAACACAAAAACATTCCCAACTAAAACCCGGGTAATAAAACCCATACTGTTTCGCGCAATTTTCATCGGTACCTTCTTCCCCATCGCATCCCCAACCATACATCTCTAAAATTGCATCCTGATCCCCGTAGCATTAGCATCAGCATCTCCCGCGGCGCTAGTGTTAGCCGTCCGTCCGTCCCTGGTGTGGAAAAATTCCCCAAAAATCATCCCCAAACTATCCTCCATTCCCGCCTCGGAGTCTTTTGGCCCAATTAGTCGCGGTGGGTTCCGCGAAAGAAGATTTTTTTACGCTTTTTCTCATCACCGAACCAAAAGTTACCACACCGACTTTTTCTTCTTCTTTCTTTCTCTCTCTCTTTATCCCTCTCTTACGTATAAAATACTTAAATGAAGATGGTTTGAAAAAAAAAATGGTTAGAAGAGTCTATTAGCGAGTTCCATCCCAAAAACTCGATCCAAAAGAAAAACATAGAAAAGATAGAGAGAGAAATAAGAAAGAGCCTTTTTGGGGGGGGAGATCAAAAAATTCGATGGGAGGCTGGCAATCTTGAAAAATGACCGACCAACGAAGGAGAGAGAATCTTCTTCTCTTGAAGAAGAAGAAGAAACTAGAATTTCTCCGGCAACACGATTCTAACTGCCTCCAAGGTATTATGGGATAAAAACTACCACCCCGAATATTATACACGGGGGAACGTTCTTAAAGTTTAAATCAAATACTATAGAAGAGAATAAAGGATCTCTAGATTACAACCAAGGCTTATTTCGAGTTTTATTCTTTATAACAAGCCAAAATTCCTTGGATAAGTTAGGCTTAGCGTTGTTCGACTTCATTAGAAGGCTTTTAAGATGGAAAGGCCTATTTTTTACACCCCTGATTTTACAAAGGCTCATTTTGAGCATATTCCCACTAAGCCTAACGATTTTTCCTTAGAAACTAGACTTAGCATTTTTCGTTCTACATTTAACCGTTTTTATAATGGAATGACCTATTTTTGGTCTATTTTTCCATCCCCCTAACACGTTTTCTTTTCGATTTTTTTGGCACAGAGGTACACACACGGGAGTTTTATAATCGGTCCCCGAGTTGTTTGAAGAGGGTAGTTGAAAGAAGTAAAGAGGCACCTCTCAGAAATCCTTTTCTCCCGCTATAAAAACTTCTCAATTCCCACCCCCTTAACCCCTAAACGTTAAGCCTAAATCGAGCTACACACGAGAAACGAAACGACAGCCCCCTACCCCCTTTTAAAAAATACGTGGTTGCTCGCCTTCTCGCTAAGTTCGCCTCGCTGTATTTTTTGGCCAAGTGCCAGGGTCAACGGAGCAAAAATTTTGATACCAGAAATACCCCGAGTTCTCGAAAACAAAAGCCTAACGAAATTTTTCTTAATTTCATCTTGAATAGTGGCAACCAATATTATCTGTAGGCGTTGCGTACTACAGTCAAAACCGTAGACCTGCCATTACTCCTTGACATTTCTATTTCAAACGGGGAGTATATCAAACCGAGGCTTAAAGAAATTTCCAATAGTGGCAACTAACATAATCTTTACCCGTAACATCGTACAATTCAAGGCGTTGATCTGTCACTACTCTACAGCGAGTATCAAAAAAATCTAACAAATGTCACGCGCGTTAGGCCTTTGCGCCTATACGTGTTATATTATATAAAGGATGCGCAACCGAACACGTGGTTGGTTGGGTTGTTACAAAAGCGAAATAGACAGACTATATAATTTGGCGGACACACCAAAAAAAATGGGCGGACAACTGGGTTCTCTGATAAAAATCCTACTCCCAGAACAGCCAACGAAAAAAAAAACAAGAAATATGTTACGCAAGAATGAAGCTAGGAACAGCAGCAGTCTATCCTTCCCCCCTGTCGACATCAACGGTCGTAGAATACATTTATTCAAACACAATATTATACAAACTGAAGTATTTCCCAGAGAGAGCTTTCCCCCTTCGGTACCCGAGAGAGTTATTGTACATTTTAGAGTAGGGTAGGTAAGCCTTGGCTCTTTCGCTAAGCCTCGGTTAAAGAGGAGAATGGTAGAAGCGGATAGTACAGACTTTAATGTCAAATTACGTTGAATTTAGAGGAGGAGAAAGAGAGAGAGAGCAATTACCGAACTCGAAAGAGAGAGAGAGAGAAAATCTCTTGAGTTTCAACTTTAGAAGATAAACGTATTCATTATACGAGGTTGGGTTTCGTCCCCCTCCCCTCCCAGTCCCTTTTTAAAGCCCCCCCCCCTTGTTTTAATCTTTGATCTTCTCTAATCACCGCCAACTATTTTAATTCTATTCAATTTAACTTTATTAGTAATTAGCAAATTAATACTCGTTAATTTTGTGTATAATTAATCTTTGAATCGTACATATATTAACGATAAAAAAAATTAAATAAAAATGACGGGGTTTTAAATCGTATGATATTTTATGAGAAGTTACAATTAGGCTTAGCAAATAAATACAATTATATTAATCGCGTTTATAATTAGGGTATTTCTTCTATTTGACGAAATTAAATTAAATAAGCTTCTTAATTAAGGCGATAAATATATTTATGCTTAAACAAACACTACTAAATTAATAATTGGGTATTATTATCTGAAATGAAACGAATTATAGTCTGTCAAACGAAAGAAGAGCCCTGAGAAATTTGTCCAAATTGGTGTCGCCACCATCGACCCCATAGTACTTTATCAACTTGTTTTGTTTTGTCAATTGTCGTCTGTAATATAGTCTGCTATTATGTCATTAAAATATATTGCAATGCTAGTTCAACAAAGATAAAACTGGTGTCTTGTCCTTAATTTTGTTTTATATTCTTTAATACTGGATTATCGTAAAAAACCATGAAACATAAACATATTAAATATATATTGCAAAAGGTATTGGTTCTATTGCGATTAAGCCTATCTGTTTATAGCAGACTATATTACAGACGACTATTGACAAAACAAAACAAGTTGATAAAGTACTATGGGGTCGATGGTGGCGACACCAATTTGGACAAATTTCTCAGGGCTCTTCTTTCGTTTGACAGACTATAGTCCTAATTAGAGATTCCTTAGAACAGTTAAGATTCCGTATATTAAAGCTTCTCAATAATCTAACGATTCTAGATTATTAAATATTTATTATTGCAATTAACAATGAAGAGAAAACCAAAAAAAAAGGGGTACAAAATTCGTAAAAGTATGTCGACTTCTTTTGAAATAAAATATGTACGATATAGTTTTGAGTGGTATAAATATTTCATTCTTATCTAGGCTGTCCTATCGAGTTCTTATCAAAAACCACACAGTGACACACACACAGACAGAGAGGGAACGACGATAAGCGAAAATTTTTCAATATTTCAAAACCTGTATTACGTCACACCTTCCCCCAAATTGAAATCATTCAATATTCCCAAAATCCCAATCTCACCTCTAAATGGATAACAGTTGCTAACCAAATCACGCGTAAACCTTGTCATTTTAAAGTGTGTGGATGGAACAGTTAAAGAAATAAATTGAAATCACTTTGAATTAAGAAACAAAATTTAAAGGGGACCTTGATATAGACTAATGGCACCCCATGTTATTTGTCCATAGACCATAATACAGTCAAAGTTGGGAAACTGCCATTACTCTATACTAGAATCATTCCCTGTTTATTTTATTTTTCTATCTGATAATCTCCTAAAAGGCTTATAAAAGATCGGTGTCAAACCAATTAAATTATATTAAATATTCAATACACGATTAAATATTAATTAAAAATAAACAAATAAATGATATATTTTCATGTATAAACAACTGAATAGGAGAAAAATAAATAGTACGAGAAAATCGCAATTTCAGCTAACAAAATAAAAACCATCGCAATTTGAAAAAAAAGGGGTTTCGAGCAATGCATGAGACGAAGCAAGCTACATATTCGTATTTAAACGATAAACAACAAAAGTAATTAGTTGTCAAGGTAGGGGGGAAAAGGGGGTTGGAACATTTTTGCGCGTGACTGGGTTGGAAGGCGGGAAAGAAGAGGGGGGATACGGAAGAACAGACACGCGAGCTTTAAATCATTTGAATACAAACGCAACGTACGAGGGTAGGTACACGCGTACACGTACAAGTACACTGAGAGAGAAAAATATGGGGGGGGGGAAGGTAGGTAGGTATAAGTGTAATATTAACATATCGCGAAAACATTAGATATTTGCAAAGGCTTCGGAGAGAGAATTATATTTTCATATTTATTTTAGATTTATTATTCCGCCGTCCTTCCACTTTTGTCTGTCGTGTTAGAAAATAGAGAACGACGCCCCCCCTTTTTATTCATTTACAACCCGATAATAATTAACTACCTAAGCTTTTGTGTCGCGCCTCTCAATAATATCCTCTTCTTTTTCTAAAGGTTTATAATATATCATTTTATACCAGGGATTGATTTAATTTTAGAAGCAGGAATGGAGAACGGTTAGTATTTACTTCAGTCCGACTCACAGCCCAGTATAAAGCCCCTCCCTCCAACACGTAAAGAAAAGTTTAAATTATCTTATTGGCTCGCTTAAACTACGTTTTGATGACGTTGCTGACGGGGACGGCGAAAAATATATAATTCCTTTTTACCTAAGTCGCTTTGACCCGCCTCTTCTTTCATAGCCCCCCCCCCCGTCACGTGGAAGTGGATCCCGGACTTTGACGCGCGCCCACATTACTCTGTTATCCATTCCTACTTCTAAAATTAAATCTATCTTATTTAACATTTCAATATCGTACTTATTGTTGTTTTGATACTTAAGGTGTTTCTTAGGAATACATTTTGAAAAACAGGTTTTCTTTCTTCAACATCTCATATTATGTTCGTATCAAACATAAAGAGAATTGATAATAAAATGAAAAGGAAAAAAAAATGAACATAAATTGAAATGTAATCATTCACGGCCCATTTTGTACTCTAGACTCTCTTTCTCTATTCCATTGTATTCTTACATCATTAGCATAACGATAGGGAGAAAGAGAGAAAGAGAGAGAAAGAGAGAGAGAGAGAGAGAGAGAGAGAGAAAGAGAGAGAGAGAGAGAGAGAGAGAGAGAGAGTACCTTCCAACCATTTCGCAATTTTAAAAGCGCCATATACTATTATAATATTACATTATTATTTTTTTTTCCATAGAATTTTCAACGCGAAAATATATAATTCCCCACGTATCTTGTCTATAATTCTTATAGCCCTTCATTGTTCGTCTTCAGTGTCAACTGACATGGTTAAATATATATCTTTTATATATATAATAGAAACCCCCTTTATAAGTTGACAGCGCGTGTAAGGCTGGGGTTAATGGGACGTCGTCTTTTATAGCACTGACAAGGCGGCGCGGAAGAGGATATCCTCCTCTTTCTCGAAGAAAGGCTTTTCTTGGCGCAGAGTGTCGTGTCGAATTTCAAACCGGAATTTATAATAAATACGAAGCTAGTTTCCGGCTATTTTCTATACGTCGTTCTTAACCCTCGACTTTGTTAGGAATTAAAGTAGAAAATTTCACGCTTCGTTCTCCGAATACTTTTGAAAGTCTTTAAACCGAGTAAAACTTCCTCGGGCGACGTTTCAAGGCGAGAGAGCCTCTAAAACCTTTTTTCAACTTTAAGAATCTACCGTGTATAAATACGGGGGATGTTGATTTTTCCAATCCGCTTTTAAAAAACATTACCCCCGGCCTTCTTTATCTAGTAACTTCTCAAAATGAAAAAAGAAAAAAGGGAAAAGAATTTTTTTTTATCTCGAGCTATTTGCGCGAGTCGTTATTGAGCGCGCCTTTTTTTTCCCGCGTGTTTTTTATGGCGCGAGAATATAAAGAGTATATACACAGTATAGAGAGTGGCTGTTGTCACGGCAACCTTTCAAGAATAAACATTCTAGCGTAACGAAATTCAAAGAAAGAAAAAAAAACTTAATTAGTACGCTTAAATTAAATACGTAATTATTTATTTTTAATTATCTTAGGAATAACACTGTAAAATCGCTAGAGGGTATATAAGGTTACGGCGGCGTTCAATAATAATTCTACGATTGCAAAAATTCAGAAAAATCAGGGAGATAAGATAGATTCGGGAATAAAATATACTCAAATCAAAATTACTAAATTTTTCACCGAGAATATTGAAAACTAAAATGACTAAAAAAATCTAATAAGGGGATTGGGGAAACAAACTTTCAATAGAAAATTTCCATATTCTTCGGGGAAATTTGAAAATTCACGGCCTCCCTTAGATAAACCGGTAGTATTTGATTTATTCACGAAAAAAATCCTCCCGAGGGAATTCTATAGCTCTTCGTTTCGGATTTTATCCGAATAGCTTTTTCGCTAGTCAGTTTCTCCAATGGGAGCTTCGTTTAGCTGTTACGCATGGAAAATAATAATAAAAAAAATCCCGAATTTTGGGGGCTTATAAATCATTGGATAAGATATTAGGTTTAAATAAGCCGGATTTCCTAAGACTCGAGCTATAAAAACTCGCTTCTCTATTCTTCTTCGCTAGTATTAGGTAATTTACGAATCTTCGAGATATTTCGCTAAACAATTTATCTAAAAACTGAAGAAATCTAACGCTCGAGTGATAAAATTAACACTATAGGATCAATTTATAGTGTTTGGGTGGCTTGGAAGGTCCTTTTTCTGTATGAAATTTAGTCTGGGTATAAAAACGTTGGAATCCCTAAAATTTTTAAAACCTAAAATTCGTTCTTTTATTATTAAAATTTAATTTAACAATTTTTTCTTGACATTTTCGACTCCCCAATTTGTTTCCTGCTATTTTTGACCTATTTTGAAATTTCAGAACTATTTGAAATTCCCCGAACTCTCCCAGGATTCTAAAGTTCCCCCGGAACCCGGCCTTTTAATAAAACTCCCAAAACATGTCTCTATAATTCAAAATAGGCTTAGCAGTCCTATTTTTGGGATGTACCAAACTACCACTGGCGAAAAAAATTAAAAAATAAAATAACATTACTCGATGGCTGAATAAAGAACGAACCGGCACTCCCAGCTATCTTTCTATAAAACCCTAACACGGTAAAAGGCATAGAGCTGTCATAACTCGATCCCGCGCATTATAACAACGTGTCATTTTCCCCTCCCCCCCCCGCCCCTCGTGCAGCGTAAATATTTTTCTTGGCATTCACGAGACATAAAAAAAAGAGAGGAGTCAGTTGTTACAAGTTTACAAAAACTCCCTTCCTTCGGGTTTTGGCGCTCGCTCGTCATATCCTCATCTAAAAACTATAAAGACAGAATATTTTCCCAACAGCAACGTACGTGTCAAAATAATTCTAGCGGAACATTCTTAAAGTAAAAGAAGAAACGAAAAAGAACTAGTCACGGTACAAAAGGCAGCAACTCCCCCTTCCCCTCCATTTCAGAGTTCAAGCAAACCACGCCTATCATTGAATATTTATGAAAAGTCAATAAATAAAATTTTGATGATTATCAACTAAAGTATCCGACCCCTCTATAACTTGGTGCAAAAAAAAACGCGAGAATATCAAATAATAAATTGGAATAAATAAAATTCTTTTCAGTGGGAAAAAAATATGAAGTTTCTTTTTAAAAGTGAATTATTAATAAATATAGGCCTAAGAAAGAAATATTTTTCTGTGACTTTCCGTGATCCCGCGTATATTTCAATATTTTAAATCATCCACAGAAGAAGAAGGTAACAACCAACGGCGATGGCCTCTTTCGAGAGGAGCTACTTACTATAGAGGACGCGCTCGTTTACTTAAAAAGAAACAGCCCAGAGGGAAAAATACAAATACGTAATACCAGAAGTGAGATGAGACTAGAAGTGAAGGGCTCTAGCATTGGTAATAGATCCTGGCATTAGTGAACAAATTTGAGGATTTTACGCCGCTTCAATCGCGCCTACGCTACAGAGAAAAAAATTGGTCGAGTTCCAAAAAAATTTCTTACCCCCTTCCCCTCAACCTAAAGCGGCGGAACACGGACCCGGCTCCTTGAATCTAGTTCGGCCGTCTACCACCGCGAGCGTCTCACGTTTTGGAGGGGAAATTCAGAAACCGCCACTAGAGAGCCAACCGTTGGTGTGTTATCAAGAATATTCACTTTCGCCGAGTGAAGAATTTGGTTAGCTCAGTACTTCTAGTCTCATCTCACTTCTGGTAATACTGACACGACATGTTTTTCTTTTTTTTTTTTTTTTGCAAAGTTGCTAAATATTTTCACGGTTTTAAATTAACTTCATAGTTTATTCCGGCGGGTTTATGAAATGAATACGAATTTATTATCGCCAATTTGAGGAGGAGAAAAAAAGAAGCAAAAAACTAAATAAAATCCAAGGTTTTATATATTTTGTAAAAGGAAATAATACAAATTTGAAATAATAACGAAGGTTTTTCTTAAAAACACGTATTGCGTTTCGAAATCTTTGGATGATGGCGGCGTGTTACCACCACCAGACTTCCAACTCAATTTAAATCAACTCAACAACTTCTCTCGGAGCTTTAGTGGAAAAACATCTATAAATCATACTGACCCCCATAGTGTTTAAGCGACTTGTCCTACAGTATAACTATCTATATACACACCTGGACAACCCTTGGCGCGCGCCTCATCAACCCTACTTCCCCCCAGATTTAACCCGAGAACGAGATTATAAAAACCGGGCGCCTGAACAGAAGAAAACTACAGATTGTAAGAGAAGATATTTTTTCCCAACAAGGGACAGATCCATTGTTAGGTGGAGAAGAGAACTAGTTCGAGGCAGGCAGGACCTCCCTGGTTCCAGCAGCGCGGACTCCGAGAATAAAGAAAGACGGGAAAGACGACTAAAAATAGCTGGGCGGAGATTTGTTGGTTTGGGTCCCTGTCGGTTGCTCGCCTGTCTGCATTTTTAACAATCGCTAATTGGCGTGAGCAGAGAGAAAGTTTATGGCCAGAGCGAGAGCGGGGAAGGAAACTTCGCTTACCACGGATGAGTGGCACAAAGGTCTTTTTGACATTAATCTTCACACCCCTTTTAACTCGCCTATTTTTCCGCGAATTTTTCAACCGAACCCATTTTTACCCCAAGGGGGATTTCGGTTTTTCTCGTCATCTCCCGCTGCTCCTAATGCTTCTCGGCTCTTTTTAAAAAAAATTTCCCACGGTAGCTTCGAGTTCACTTCGAGATGTTGTAACTTAAGCGTATTAAATGGTACGAAGAAATCCCTTGGCAGCATCATGGGCCAAAATGTACTCTATCCAATGGTACTAAAATCTTTAAAGCCAAGTCAATCGGGGCTCGAATAATTTAACTTTCAAAAGAAGAAGAAGAAGAAGAAGAAGAAGAACCACAAAATAAATAAAAAAAATGTAGAGAAAAAGAAATATTTTAAAACGCGTGACGGGTAAGTTTTCAGATACTTTCAAGACGATAAAACTTGGGGTTTCTATTCCCCGTAATAATCTTTCTACCAAATCGAGGAGGTTTTCGTGGAAATGGAACACGCTAGCCAGAAAATGGAGCTCCCTCTGTTCTGTTTGGCCCCCCATCGATCGTGTCAGGGTGCGTGCCTCAAAATGCCTCTACCCTAGCGAGACAACGTCGCTAGGCCCTAACTTAAAGGCGTTAACCAGGGTAAACTCCACCTTTAACAACACTGTCAAGCGTAACCATACACTTTGATAAATTCTCTTTCCGGAGAAACCGAACCTAAGCATCATCAATCTGTCTTCGGAAAACTCGTCTCACGCTCAAAGTTACGTAAAGCCATAGAAATAAAAGCTTAAAATAACCCTTAGCGCTTAATTGAACTCGCACCGTGAAATGAACTATTAAAATTCATCTCACTCCGTGAAATCAATACGAATTATTCCTACGCCGTAGACAATCTAACCATTATTTTCGTAGACATATCGGAATGGTACGAACGTCGAAAACCCTCAACTATCCATTAAGATATTAACGCAGTTTCACTTTGCAAAGTAGAGAAAAGTAAGGGCGGATTAACACGTGACGTTAATTCCCATAGAGATAAAAATAGCGCAAAACTACCAACAACAAAAAAACCCCCCAAAAATTTCGGAACAGATTTAGAAACCTACGTTTTAAAACAAGCCTGGCAAAAGCTCAGACCGGTAATTATCAAATAGACCAGGTAAATTACTATAAAACGGTCCCTTAAATCACCTACTCGCGTCTCTAGAGTCTAGAACAATACCATATTAATTTTATATACTCATATAACAAATGAATTATTAAAAAAAAGGGGGTATATAGACATAACTACACGCCACGTGTTGTTCATTGTATAACATATACAATCTCGCGCATTGAAATGTTTCTACTATAAATATATATATATATAGAAGTCAATTAAGGTTTTGGGCGTGGTCTTTTCGCCCTGGTGCATGGAAAAAAAGGACAGACTAATGTATAGACCATTTCCCGTCCACTCCCATTAGAGAGAGAGAGAGGCCGAGGAGGCGCTGCCAACGAACAAACTCCCCAACTGTGAAAAACAATAAAATGAACTACTGGAACTAGCTAGAGTGTCGTCGCCAATTCAAGCGATATTCTTGTAAACGAAGCCGGGGAAATTACGAAAATAGATCGAGTCACACCATTGGATTAGGGTTAATGATGATGAGGATGTTATTATAATATTAGAAATATGAATGAATGAAAATATACCTTAATCCCTTTACAGTGTATGGATACTTCCAATTCAATTCCCCTTCTAAGGGTTTCGATATAATTGTCATTTAATTGGATATAAACACAAACCAATTTTGGGATCAAACAAACTGCAAAAGTATTTTTAAAATTTTATAATATTACACGAAGGGAGGGGCTAATCACTAATAATTCTTCGCACATTGATTACTTTCCAGTGTTTGTACAGATTAGCGCGAACAATTCATGTTCAGCGTTGATTAATTACAATATTTACAAAAAAGGTTTTCTGGCATTCGGTACACGTATCTTTGTTCAAAGTAAAGGTTAAAACGCAGACGCCTACAAACATTATTATTACTCGAAACAATAGGGTATCAACCGCGAAATAACGACACGTAGCAAAACATATCATAATAATTTTTAGGCTTAGCAACGAATACCCTTACTACCAACAAATTAGCGCCAAATTTCTGTAAGCCTTGGCAGTGTGAATTTACTAATACTGTCTGCCTACTCACTCGTCTCGTAGTCAAAAATTCGGGAAAGAAAACGCGTACGTTGAAAAAAAAAAAAAAAAAAAAATAGAAAATGTTTCGTAATACGAGTCTACTTGACAGCGAAGCGAAGTATAAGGCGATTTAATACGTAACGTTAAACCCGATAGAAAAGAAAGTAGTATTATTAAACAAGGTATACGGAGGAAAGAAGAAAACCCGAGATGAGAAACCGCAAAAGTCATTACCCGAATCTTTTTCCCCGAGAATGTAATGACTCTGTTACTTTTGGGGCTCTTAGCGGCAGAAGCGGTCGAAATTCCTTAGAAATCCGTAGCCAGCATCATTTACCCAAGTACTTATCACCGGTTTTCGCCTACAAGTCCAACCACCAACTTCGGCCGAAGTCTACAAAATCATTTAACAATCAGAAAACGAATACGCTCCCCAAAAATACAACACCGATTTGAAAGTTACTACTTGTAATTTTCCAAATAAAAAAGACCAAATATAGTTTTTTTTTTCCTTCACTGTTACTAATTTTGATAAGATTAGCTTGTTAGCCCCTGACCTCAAATTGATGGAGAGATCTGGATAGAAATTATGGAACGCCCACTTTTTCTATAATATGAAATTAACGAAAAAAATAAATAAAATAAAACTGGATTGTGAGGAACATATAGCCGACAAGAAAAAAATTGGCCGCGGGGAAAACAGAACCGCGCTATGATTTATCTTCTATATCTCCAATTATTTTTATCACTAGTAATCTTCTATAAATATGGATTTTTTTTACCTGAGGGAGGAGGAGAAGGGGGGGGGATCCGTGTACGCACGGAAGTGAGGTTTTGATTCGAATCTCAAAAATAATTACGTCGTTTAATTTATTATTCTAACTTTGTATCATTATTTTATTTAAGCCTTTGTCTCTCTCTCTCTCTAAGAAGGGGGATTCCGTTATTGCGCTTTGCCTATTTAATATTAGGGTCAAAGTAAGGTCAATATAAAAGGAGCACGCGCGTTATAGCGGGGTCGTAGTTCATTATTAACCTCGTTTCCTCTCCCCCCTCTCTTTTCTCGCGCTTTACACGAGCCTCGCGCGCCAATTTTCTTTTCACCCATGGACTATTTTGACGGAAGTCACGCGCCAACTTTAGGACTTTGCATAAAAATTGCGTGGGGAAAGGCTGGAATAAAATAGCTCGCGCTTTTGAATCAAAAAGGTGCCTGGAAGTGTCGTTTCACGCGGACGATTTCGTTTTAAAGATCGTTCAAGCTTAAAGGGGGTTGTATTTTTGTATTAATAAAGGTGGGGATGTAACAGCTCCGGTGTTTAATCGAAATAGTCTATACTATTTCTAAAAAGATATTTCAGATATAGCTAGCTAGCCGCGTGGCTTTTGTCATGATAATCGTTATACGTAATTTCGTTACGGTCTCGTGGATACGCTAATATCAGATCGAGGGGGGTTTTCTCGTTGATGTTTGTTTGTTCACCCTATTTTACGTAACACGTGCAAAGTCTAGCGGATTGTTTTTACTCCAAAGAGAACTCGCCATAACGATGGGAAAATAACTCAATCAGCGACGTGTGTAGACAACGGTTTTCCCTCTACTGTCAGTACCAATTATAATTGAGAGGCCTAATATAACACTTTATAATTTCCGTAGTAGTAGTTTTTCCCCCCATATTTAGTAGTATAATTATAATTATAAATATAAAATCGCGCAAAGGCTTAAGACTTTTATTACGTTCTGGTTGTTTGTCAGTAAATAATATGATCCAATAATACGCGGTATTAGGTTGGCTTTTAAAAAACCCAAATTATCACGGCAGGCAGAAGCAATTAACCTAATTTTCAGCGAAAGAAAATAGAAAAAATTAGGGTTTTATTATGGCCAATTTTTTTATGCGAGCTAATGAAAGTAGGCCTTCAAAATCATCCGCGTAGACTTAATTATACCTAAACCAGAGGTCTATAACTAGAAGTAAAAAAACAAAAAAAAAACAAAAACAAAATAATAAAACAAAAAGAACTCGAGATTCTTTTATTTGTCGTCTGCTAAGGCAAAGGAAGGGATTCCGAATCATTCGAGATTACTTGTGACGTCATTACGCAGTTCCTAAGAAAATACCAACACACCACCTCTAAAGGCCCGTTCAGACGACACTCTTTTTCTCGCTACGCTCGCTGTGCTGAGCTCATCAGATTTTCTGGCTTCACCAGCCTCTAGAAAATGCACTGTTCACACGGCCAAAATTTTCTCATTCTTGATCTCGGGAAAGCGAGAAAAAAAGTTGAAAAAATTCAACTTTTTTTTCTCTCTTTGCTCGGCACAGCCAATAGAGTGCTTCCGAAATGACGTCATTCTTTGTTGTGCAGTCTGCTTCTATGTGGAAATATGTTTTCTTCGGTTTCGCTGGTTCGAATCCCTTGAAATTTTAATGAGATATATATCGAAGGGTTATAAATTATCGTGCAAAGTTTTAAAACGATTAGTTGTTTTCCAAAAAATTCATTAAAGTTTTATTTATGCATAATTAAAACCTTTTTTAAGAAAAGAACTATTCGTTTTAAAACTTTGCACGATAATTTATAACCCTTCGATATATATCTCATTAAAATTTCAAGGGATTCGAAGTAGGGGTGTTTTACCATTTCTGCGGCAGTGGAATCGATGGAATCAATGGAATCAATGAAGTCGACTTCATTCGCCATTTCTGCGGCAGTGGAATCGATGGAATCAATGAAGTCGACGGTATCACTCCTCCTTATCTATATCAGTGGAAACTTGTTGACTGCGTAGTGTTCAAATTCCCCGCCAAAGATCAGATGGTCTATGTCATATATACTTCTTTGTTCTGTAGCGAGTAAAAGCAAATGTTACATTCCATTTATTCAGCAGTGGAATCAAAGACCAACACGTTAAATTCGAGGATGATTCCATTATCACTTTCACCCATATCTTGTGTACTTTATCTTACTCCAAACATAGGTCATTAACCTCTAGCCGAGGATGTTGAAGATTGTCCTATCAGATAGATATATCTCATTTATTTTTAATTTAATGATTAAGAAATACAAATTTATCAACACTGTAAATGTATCTAAAACCAACGATTCTGATATTAGATATTCGTTATCGGATATGTTGAAAACCTATTGATTTGTTTAAGATAGGTCATTAACCTCTAGCCGAGGATGTTGAAGATTGTCCTATCAGATCGATATATCTCATTTATTTCTAATTTAATGATTAAGAAATACAAATTTATCAACACTGTAAATGTATCTAAAACCCACGATTCTGATATTAGATATTCGTTATCGGATATGTTGAAAACCTATTGATTTGTTTAAGATTCTGAAATATTCAAACGCGAACTGCATTCCTCCATTCAAAATATCACTACCATACCACAAGTTTTCCATCAATTTAATTTGATTGAATGTAATCGAAATTATAAGCTCCCAATGAAAAACCGGAGAACCAATCAAAGTACACACATTCAGTGACGCGTGTGATCAATGAACCAATCAAAGTGCACACATTCAGTCGCGTGTTTAATCAATAAACAATGGAATCAAGTTTAGTAAGATAACGATTAGTATAACAGAGACTGACATGAGTTTCATCATTCCATTCTTCAATTTCTCTCGAATTGAATAGTACTGGAACAATTTACTACCATCATTGTGCAAGTATAAAGCTTTATAACATAGAAAACAGCCTCTAACTAGTTACCATGTTTACGTGTGAGGTATGCAATTCTGCATACACCAAGAAATATAACCTTCTAAGACATGTTCGCGAAAAACATGGGAAAATTAGTTTCCCGTGTACAGAATGTGGTAAAGTTTATATAAGGCGCGACGCACTAAAACTACATTTACGTCTTCACACCGGAAGCGACGGTAACGCCGACAATGTACCACAACCTTCGCACTCAAAACGGTGTGCTACCGATGAACCCACACCGACTAAGAAGACCAAAGCCATGCATCACCCCGACCAGCTTACGTCTTCCACTCCATCCCACGACACCGAAGGAATGCAAGACCCAATAATGGAGAGTGATAACGCGATGGACAGTCTGTCCGACCGAGAAAACTCTATGCTGCATGAACTCATGGATCAGGAGGAAAACACTGCCAAAACTATTTCTGAACCAGAGGTGTCATCGTCCCCGGATTTCCATAACCAAGACGAGTTGGAAGAACTGAATGCGTTGGGAAATGTAATATTTTGTGCACGTTTCACGGCAGGATCTATAGTTACTGACGTGGAAGAATACGTTAATCGTCACAGGTGCGCGATAGAAAAGTATTTAAGCAACAAACTAACCGAGAAAAGCGGTATTAAATGGTACATTACAATGAGAGTTCGCTACACGCGGGAGTTAACAGGTGCCGAGGAGGAGGTTGAATATCTTGCATACCACCGAGGCGGGATAAACCAAACTCTTTCATCTGACGTAATTCCGAGTCAAGTTGATGGGAGTATAGAGAATCTCAAAAAACACGTTGAAAATTTTGAAAAGATGGGTAGCAACTGGACATTGGATAGAATTATATTTCTGCAAATCAATATTATACAGTATCTACCGTTGGTGGGAGGATCATTTATTGAACTTCCCAAGTCTCTTGCGGATAAAAAGGCGGTACTTAATATTAGAAACACTGATAGCAAATGCTTTTTGTGGTCTGTACTCGCCCATTTACACCCCATTGATAGAAATAATCATCCCGGGAATGTGCAGAAATATATGCCTTATGAAAGTGAACTAGATACCTCGGACATTTCTTTTCCATTTGAACTGAACGCGTGTAAATTAGAGAAGTTTGAAGTTAAAAATCATCTTTCTATCAACATCTTCTGCTACGAAAATGGAATTTTCCCGAGATACATTAGTGCAAATAAGGTGGTTAAAGAACGGCAACTTGATCTCTTGTTAATTACAAGAGGAGACAGAAAGCACTACTGCCTTATACGTAGTCTGAGTCGACTGCTGAATAACTTTTCAAAAGACGGCCACGCTACTCATTATTGTCGGTATTGCCTGCATCGCTTCACGGGATCGAACTCGGAAAAAAATCACCGCGAACACGTAAGAGATTGCAGTCTCCATGGACCCCAGAAGATAAAAATGCCTCTAGACGATCCCATTCTACAATTTAAGAAGCACGGATGGTACCAAAAAGTAAGGTCATCTCTTCGTTTTTTTAATATATTTCATGTGTTTAATTTATTTTCTATATATTTAGGTTAATTATGTTATATACGCTGACTTTGAGACGATATTACCGAAAGTTTCATCATGCCTACCTGACCCCTCGCTCTCTTCTACAACCGCATTGTCACTTCATGTGTCCTGCGGTTTTAGTTACGTTATTGTTGGACCGGACGGTGTCCCATCAAAGCCCGTAACATATCGCGGAATTGACGCAACAGAAAAGTTCCTTCACAAACTTATTGAGGAAGAGCGCGATTTGGAGAGTAAAATTAGGGAAATCGTGCCGATGAATCTTTCACCGGAGGAAGAGAAAGGCTTCAAATCAACAAGACTATGCTACGTATGCAAGGAACCCTTTACTAAGGAAGACTACAAAGTCAGAGACCACGAACACTCATCAGGGGCATTCCGAGGTGCAGCCCATAATTCCTGCAACCTTAAATTAAAAACACCAAACCACATACCGGTTTTCATCCATAACCTCTCACGATATGACGCCCATGTTATAATGGAAAAAATAGGTCTGATTAAGGATCGCGAAATTAAATGTATCCCGTCCAACTCGGAGACGTACATTTCCTTTAGCTTGGGAAAATTACGTTTCGTTGACACTGTACGATTCATGCCGGCGTCCCTTGAGGTTCTCGCCAGTAATCTGGCGAAGGGTGGGGTGGAAAAGTTTACTTGTATGAATAAAGTTTACCATCCTGACGAAGTAGCGCTTTTACTGCGTAAACAAGTTTACCCATATGATTACATGAATGATGTATCAAAGTTCAACGAGACAGAGTTGCCGCCCAGGTCAGCCTTTTTCAACGTTTTAACGGATGAGGATATTTCTGACGAGGATTACTCACACGCCAAAAATGTGTGGGAGACATTCAATATCAGAAATCTGGGTGACTACCACAATCTGTACGTCCAGTCGGATGTACTTCTCCTTGCCGATATTTTCGAGAATTTTCGAGCCATGTGTATGGACTATTATAAATTAGACTGTGCCCACGCGTACACGGGACCTGGCTTTGCATGGGAGAGTGCTCTTTGCATGACGAAAGTCAAGTTGGATCTTTTGTTAGACATTGACATGCATCTATTCATCGAAAAGGGGATTAGAGGTGGTGTCTCTATGATAAGCCATAGGTTTGCCCAGGCAAATAACAAGTATCTTGCAGACACATTCGACCCCTCAAAACCAATCAGTTACATTACTTATTTAGGTAAGTTATTATTATTAAACCTAATTAATTTAGGTTCGTATGTTAATTTCCACTTATTTCTTGGCAGATTGCAATAACCTCTATGGGACTGTAATGTGCGAAAATCTCCCGATGAAGGGATTCCAGTGGCTTCAACCCTCTCAAAAGTTCATAGATGAAATTCTATTAAATCATCCAGACAATGACTCTGTAGGGTATATCCTAGAAGTAGACCTGGAATATCCTAAACACCTTCACGACGACCATAATTGTTACCCATTGGCACCCGAGAAACGTGTCATTACAACGTCTGAACTGTCGGAGTACTCCAAAGACCAGCTCAAAGAGTTAGGTCTTAAGGAAAGGGACAGCTTTCCCAAACTTGTACCTTCTCTCTACAAAAAAGAAAAGTACGTCGTACACTATAGGAATTTGAAATACTACGTTTCAAAGGGTATGAAAATCAGCATGGTACACCGTATTATGAGGTTTGAGCAAGGGACGTGGCTCAAACCCTTCATTGATTTCAACACGGAGAAACGCAAGATGGCGGTGAACGACTTTGAAAAAGATTTTTTCAAGTTGCAAAACAACAGTGTCTTTGGTAAGCAACCCATGCCTTATAAATCTCACAATGTACTATAATGTGTTTATTCACAGGGAAAACAATGGAAAACTTGCGGAATCGGATCGATTTTCACCTAGTACAGACCCCTAGAATGGCGGTAAAGAAAGCGAGTTCACCGGCCTTTGAAAGATTCACGCTCTTCAAGAATGACCTGGTCGGGATACATCTCTTGAAGAAAACACTCACCCTCAACAGACCCATCTACACTGGCTTCGCTATTCTTGACCTATCCAAACTTCTCATGTATGGTTTTCACTATGATACCATAAAACCATTGTATGGGGACGCAGCAAAACTACTTTTCACGGATACCGATTCCTTGACCTATCATATCGAGACTAGCGATCTCTATGAAGACTTTGCGACCCACAGTGAAATGTTTGACTTTTCTGGTTACCCCAAGACACATCCCCTTTACAGCGACCTGAATAAGAAAGTTCTAGGGAAATTCAAGGACGAACACGAAGGTGTCCCTGTCCAAGAGTTCTGCGGTTTAAGACCCAAAATGTATTCAATGTTATCCGCCAAGGGTGAAAAGAAGACCGCTAAGGGGATTTGTAAGAGGGTAGTTAGAAAGAAAGTGCGACACTCCCAGTACCGCGAGTGTTTACTTAAACGTCAGCTAACCATCGAATCAATGAAACGCATTATTAGTTATAAACACGAACTATTCACCGTGAGCCAGAGCAAGCTATGTCTTAATCCATGTGACGACAAAAGATTCATTATTGACGGGGTCTCCACTCTGGCTCATGGACACTACAAAATAACTACGTAGATAGTTCCCAAATAAATACTTTTCTTTGTAAATATATTTTGGATTTTGTAGTAATAAAAGCTTTTTCAGTAAACTGTCTTTTTTCTTTTTTTTGTCAACTTAATTAACGTTTTTTATGGAAATCACATGAAGTTCTCAAAGTTTCATTGTCCGTTCGTTCTCTCATAAATTTCCGATATTATTAATATATGACTATTATAAAACCGATATTGAAGTTGAATAACGAAAAAGTGGTCGAAAGTGTTGTTAATCTACTAAAATGCGGATCGAACAGGAGTGAAATGAAAGCGAACTAATATGACTAAGAAAGTGGATCAAAGTATTGTTAATCTACTAAAAGGTGGTTCAAATCGCATTCAATGGAACTAAAAAGCAGTTGATCGTCCATGAAATGACTAAAGTACAATTGTAAGTATTGGTAAAACATCATAAATAGGTTTAAGTTTCGTTAAATGTCTAATAAAGGCCACGCTATTCCACTTAAATTAATTGTTTACATTCTTATCAACATGATGAGGAGTGCAAACCAAGTTTGGTTTCTCATATATTATAATAATTTAAGTAACAGAAAACCCCTTCAAATGACTGAAATGCGGTTGATTTAATTCGTATGAAACTAGAAAGTGGATGAAAGTGTCATGAAATAACATGAAAACATTCGGTTGAAAGCGAACTATTATGACTAAGAAAGTGTATCAAGATGTTGTTAAACTAGTAAAATGTTGTTGAAAACGTCGTCAAATGAATAAATTTCAATAAAAAGTAACGTGAAATGAATCATAATGGAGCTAAGAGTTACGACATTCGTCTAAACCACACTTGGAATATAAAACTATTTATAACTGTGAAGTCACAACCTGTGCCTTGAAGGGACAGATCTCCGAATTCTAAGACCATAGGGGGCGCCGCCACCCACCTTTTTTCAAAAAATGCGCCCCCTATGGTCTTAGAATTCGGAGATCTGTCCCTTCAAGGCACAGGTTGTGACTTCACAGTTATAAATAGTTTTATATTCCAAGTGTGGTTTAGACGAATGTCGTAACTCTTAGCTCCATTATGATTCATTTCACGTTACTTTTTATTGAAATTTATTCATTTGACGACGTTTTCAACAACATTTTACTAGTTTAACAACATCTTGATACACTTTCTTAGTCATAATAGTTCGCTTTCAACCGAATGTTTTCATGTTATTTCATGACACTTTCATCCACTTTCTAGTTTCATACGAATTAAATCAACCGCATTTCAGTCATTTGAAGGGGTTTTCTGTTACTTAAATTATTATAATATATGAGAAACCAAACTTGGTTTGCACTCCTCATCATGTTGATAAGAATGTAAACAATTAATTTAAGTGGAATAGCGTGGCCTTTATTAGACATTTAACGAAACTTAAACCTATTTATGATGTTTTACCAATACTTACAATTGTACTTTAGTCATTTCATGGACGATCAACTGCTTTTTAGTTCCATTGAATGCGATTTGAACCACCTTTTAGTAGATTAACAATACTTTGATCCACTTTCTTAGTCATATTAGTTCGCTTTCATTTCACTCCTGTTCGATCCGCATTTTAGTAGATTAACAACACTTTCGACCACTTTTTCGTTATTCAACTTCAATATCGGTTTTATAATAGTCATATATTAATAATATCGGAAATTTATGAGAGAACGAACGGACAATGAAACTTTGAGAACTTCATGTGATTTCCATAAAAAACGTTAATTAAGTTGACAAAAAAAAGAAAAAAGACAGTTTACTGAAAAAGCTTTTATTACTACAAAATCCAAAATATATTTACAAAGAAAAGTATTTATTTGGGAACTATCTACGTAGTTATTTTGTAGTGTCCATGAGCCAGAGTGGAGACCCCGTCAATAATGAATCTTTTGTCGTCACATGGATTAAGACATAGCTTGCTCTGGCTCACGGTGAATAGTTCGTGTTTATAACTAATAATGCGTTTCATTGATTCGATGGTTAGCTGACGTTTAAGTAAACACTCGCGGTACTGGGAGTGTCGCACTTTCTTTCTAACTACCCTCTTACAAATCCCCTTAGCGGTCTTCTTTTCACCCTTGGCGGATAACATTGAATACATTTTGGGTCTTAAACCGCAGAACTCTTGGACAGGGACACCTTCGTGTTCGTCCTTGAATTTCCCTAGAACTTTCTTATTCAGGTCGCTGTAAAGGGGATGTGTCTTGGGGTAACCAGAAAAGTCAAACATTTCACTGTGGGTCGCAAAGTCTTCATAGAGATCGCTAGTCTCGATATGATAGGTCAAGGAATCGGTATCCGTGAAAAGTAGTTTTGCTGCGTCCCCATACAATGGTTTTATGGTATCATAGTGAAAACCATACATGAGAAGTTTGGATAGGTCAAGAATAGCGAAGCCAGTGTAGATGGGTCTGTTGAGGGTGAGTGTTTTCTTCAAGAGATGTATCCCGACCAGGTCATTCTTGAAGAGCGTGAATCTTTCAAAGGCCGGTGAACTCGCTTTCTTTACCGCCATTCTAGGGGTCTGTACTAGGTGAAAATCGATCCGATTCCGCAAGTTTTCCATTGTTTTCCCTGTGAATAAACACATTATAGTACATTGTGAGATTTATAAGGCATGGGTTGCTTACCAAAGACACTGTTGTTTTGCAACTTGAAAAAATCTTTTTCAAAGTCGTTCACCGCCATCTTGCGTTTCTCCGTGTTGAAATCAATGAAGGGTTTGAGCCACGTCCCTTGCTCAAACCTCATAATACGGTGTACCATGCTGATTTTCATACCCTTTGAAACGTAGTATTTCAAATTCCTATAGTGTACGACGTACTTTTCTTTTTTGTAGAGAGAAGGTACAAGTTTGGGAAAGCTGTCCCTTTCCTTAAGACCTAACTCTTTGAGCTGGTCTTTGGAGTACTCCGACAGTTCAGACGTTGTAATGACACGTTTCTCGGGTGCCAATGGGTAACAATTATGGTCGTCGTGAAGGTGTTTAGGATATTCCAGGTCTACTTCTAGGATATACCCTACAGAGTCATTGTCTGGATGATTTAATAGAATTTCATCTATGAACTTTTGAGAGGGTTGAAGCCACTGGAATCCCTTCATCGGGAGATTTTCGCACATTACAGTCCCATAGAGGTTATTGCAATCTGCCAAGAAATAAGTGGAAATTAACATACGAACCTAAATTAATTAGGTTTAATAATAATAACTTACCTAAATAAGTAATGTAACTGATTGGTTTTGAGGGGTCGAATGTGTCTGCAAGATACTTGTTATTTGCCTGGGCAAACCTATGGCTTATCATAGAGACACCACCTCTAATCCCCTTTTCGATGAATAGATGCATGTCAATGTCTAACAAAAGATCCAACTTGACTTTCGTCATGCAAAGAGCACTCTCCCATGCAAAGCCAGGTCCCGTGTACGCGTGGGCACAGTCTAATTTATAATAGTCCATACACATGGCTCGAAAATTCTCGAAAATATCGGCAAGGAGAAGTACATCCGACTGGACGTACAGATTGTGGTAGTCACCCAGATTTCTGATATTGAATGTCTCCCACACATTTTTGGCGTGTGAGTAATCCTCGTCAGAAATATCCTCATCCGTTAAAACGTTGAAAAAGGCTGACCTGGGCGGCAACTCTGTCTCGTTGAACTTTGATACATCATTCATGTAATCATATGGGTAAACTTGTTTACGCAGTAAAAGCGCTACTTCGTCAGGATGGTAAACTTTATTCATACAAGTAAACTTTTCCACCCCACCCTTCGCCAGATTACTGGCGAGAACCTCAAGGGACGCCGGCATGAATCGTACAGTGTCAACGAAACGTAATTTTCCCAAGCTAAAGGAAATGTACGTCTCCGAGTTGGACGGGATACATTTAATTTCGCGATCCTTAATCAGACCTATTTTTTCCATTATAACATGGGCGTCATATCGTGAGAGGTTATGGATGAAAACCGGTATGTGGTTTGGTGTTTTTAATTTAAGGTTGCAGGAATTATGGGCTGCACCTCGGAATGCCCCTGATGAGTGTTCGTGGTCTCTGACTTTGTAGTCTTCCTTAGTAAAGGGTTCCTTGCATACGTAGCATAGTCTTGTTGATTTGAAGCCTTTCTCTTCCTCCGGTGAAAGATTCATCGGCACGATTTCCCTAATTTTACTCTCCAAATCGCGCTCTTCCTCAATAAGTTTGTGAAGGAACTTTTCTGTTGCGTCAATTCCGCGATATGTTACGGGCTTTGATGGGACACCGTCCGGTCCAACAATAACGTAACTAAAACCGCAGGACACATGAAGTGACAATGCGGTTGTAGAAGAGAGCGAGGGGTCAGGTAGGCATGATGAAACTTTCGGTAATATCGTCTCAAAGTCAGCGTATATAACATAATTAACCTAAATATATAGAAAATAAATTAAACACATGAAATATATTAAAAAAACGAAGAGATGACCTTACTTTTTGGTACCATCCGTGCTTCTTAAATTGTAGAATGGGATCGTCTAGAGGCATTTTTATCTTCTGGGGTCCATGGAGACTGCAATCTCTTACGTGTTCGCGGTGATTTTTTTCCGAGTTCGATCCCGTGAAGCGATGCAGGCAATACCGACAATAATGAGTAGCGTGGCCGTCTTTTGAAAAGTTATTCAGCAGTCGACTCAGACTACGTATAAGGCAGTAGTGCTTTCTGTCTCCTCTTGTAATTAACAAGAGATCAAGTTGCCGTTCTTTAACCACCTTATTTGCACTAATGTATCTCGGGAAAATTCCATTTTCGTAGCAGAAGATGTTGATAGAAAGATGATTTTTAACTTCAAACTTCTCTAATTTACACGCGTTCAGTTCAAATGGAAAAGAAATGTCCGAGGTATCTAGTTCACTTTCATAAGGCATATATTTCTGCACATTCCCGGGATGATTATTTCTATCAATGGGGTGTAAATGGGCGAGTACAGACCACAAAAAGCATTTGCTATCAGTGTTTCTAATATTAAGTACCGCCTTTTTATCCGCAAGAGACTTGGGAAGTTCAATAAATGATCCTCCCACCAACGGTAGATACTGTATAATATTGATTTGCAGAAATATAATTCTATCCAATGTCCAGTTGCTACCCATCTTTTCAAAATTTTCAACGTGTTTTTTGAGATTCTCTATACTCCCATCAACTTGACTCGGAATTACGTCAGATGAAAGAGTTTGGTTTATCCCGCCTCGGTGGTATGCAAGATATTCAACCTCCTCCTCGGCACCTGTTAACTCCCGCGTGTAGCGAACTCTCATTGTAATGTACCATTTAATACCGCTTTTCTCGGTTAGTTTGTTGCTTAAATACTTTTCTATCGCGCACCTGTGACGATTAACGTATTCTTCCACGTCAGTAACTATAGATCCTGCCGTGAAACGCGCACAAAATATTACATTTCCCAACGCATTCAGTTCTTCCAACTCGTCTTGGTTATGGAAATCCGGGGACGATGACACCTCTGGTTCAGAAATAGTTTTGGCAGTGTTTTCCTCCTGATCCATGAGTTCATGCAGCATAGAGTTTTCTCGGTCGGACAGACTGTCCATCGCGTTATCACTCTCCATTATTGGGTCTTGCATTCCTTCGGTGTCGTGGGATGGAGTGGAAGACGTAAGCTGGTCGGGGTGATGCATGGCTTTGGTCTTCTTAGTCGGTGTGGGTTCATCGGTAGCACACCGTTTTGAGTGCGAAGGTTGTGGTACATTGTCGGCGTTACCGTCGCTTCCGGTGTGAAGACGTAAATGTAGTTTTAGTGCGTCGCGCCTTATATAAACTTTACCACATTCTGTACACGGGAAACTAATTTTCCCATGTTTTTCGCGAACATGTCTTAGAAGGTTATATTTCTTGGTGTATGCAGAATTGCATACCTCACACGTAAACATGGTAACTAGTTAGAGGCTGTTTTCTATGTTATAAAGCTTTATACTTGCACAATGATGGTAGTAAATTGTTCCAGTACTATTCAATTCGAGAGAAATTGAAGAATGGAATGATGAAACTCATGTCAGTCTCTGTTATACTAATCGTTATCTTACTAAACTTGATTCCATTGTTTATTGATTAAACACGCGACTGAATGTGTGCACTTTGATTGGTTCATTGATCACACGCGTCACTGAATGTGTGTACTTTGATTGGTTCTCCGGTTTTTCATTGGGAGCTTATAATTTCGATTACATTCAATCAAATTAAATTGATGGAAAACTTGTGGTATGGTAGTGATATTTTGAATGGAGGAATGCAGTTCGCGTTTGAATATTTCAGAATCTTAAACAAATCAATAGGTTTTCAACATATCCGATAACGAATATCTAATATCAGAATCGTGGGTTTTAGATACATTTACAGTGTTGATAAATTTGTATTTCTTAATCATTAAATTAGAAATAAATGAGATATATCGATCTGATAGGACAATCTTCAACATCCTCGGCTAGAGGTTAATGACCTATCTTAAACAAATCAATAGGTTTTCAACATATCCGATAACGAATATCTAATATCAGAATCGTTGGTTTTAGATACATTTACAGTGTTGATAAATTTGTATTTCTTAATCATTAAATTAAAAATAAATGAGATATATCTATCTGATAGGACAATCTTCAACATCCTCGGCTAGAGGTTAATGACCTATGTTTGGAGTAAGATAAAGTACACAAGATATGGGTGAAAGTGATAATGGAATCATCCTCGAATTTAACGTGTTGGTCTTTGATTCCACTGCTGAATAAATGGAATGTAACATTTGCTTTTACTCGCTACAGAACAAAGAAGTATATATGACATAGACCATCTGATCTTTGGCGGGGAATTTGAACACTACGCAGTCAACAAGTTTCCACTGATATAGATAAGGAGGAGTGATACCGTCGACTTCATTGATTCCATCGATTCCACTGCCGCAGAAATGGCGAATGAAGTCGACTTCATTGATTCCATTGATTCCATCGATTCCACTGCCGCAGAAATGGTAAAACACCCCTACTATTCGAACCAGCGAAACCGAAGAAAACACATTTCCACATAGAAGCAGCCTACACAACAAAGAATGACGTCATTTCGGAAGCACTCTATTGGCTGTGCCGAGCAAAGAGAGAAAAAAAGTTGAATTTTTTCAACTTTTTTTCTCGCTTTCCCGAGATCAAGAATGAGAAAATTTTGGCCGTGTGAACAGTGCATTTTCTAGAGGCTGGTGAAGCCAGAAAATCTGACGAGCTCAGCACAGCGAGCGTAGCGAGAAAAAGAGTGTCGTCTGAACGGGCCTTAATTAGCCTAAATAACAAAACGAATTCTCTACTTCACAATACCAAGTTCCGATAATAAACCATAAAAGAAAAAATTATATATTTTCCTTATAATTTTTCAGCCTATATTATAAGTTAGGGTGGAAGCTCAAGCAACTAAGCCTCGGCGTTAATTTTTCAAACACGTTCGGGAGGATATTTTTATACCCTTGGAAAAGCAATCAAGCTTTTTTAGGCCTTGGCTGGCTCTTCCACGTATATAATGCAACCGCGTTTTTAGACTTTGAGTATCTAGCAGCGCCTTTAGTAAAGATAGTTCTCCTCTATAGAGCCGCGTGCATTAGCCATAATGAGAAAGTGGGCTCAAACCCCCCTTCCCCCATCCCCCACAGCTTTTGGGGGGCCTAATCACAAAATCAATACTCTCAGTTTTCAGTCCCCTTTCCTTCCTCTCTCTCTCTCTTTTCAAACCCTGCAGGGGCCATACAAGAACAATCTACAAGTCTAGTACGCAAAATTACACACAAGAGTTACACATTTACCACTAAAGTTATTTTAATTTCTATTTAAATCCGTAATTAATTCATTTATTCCGTTTTTAATGAGAAATAAGTCAATAAAAGACTCGAGAACGGTTAATTCAACCCTCCGGTCTTTGGTATAGCCAATAAGCGTAAGTAGGCTATAATTGGTCACCAAATTGAAGCTTGGGATGCAAATTTGGGGGCATCTAGACCTAAATGAAGTTGAAACACCTTCTACTATCGCAAAAATTACAAAACCAATATTAAAATTAACTGTCATTATTAACACAGTGTTGCCAACTTGCCACGGAATTTTCAGAACCAAATTCCCTGACTTTTCCAGGTTTTCCCTGACGTTTTTCTTAGATTTTCCCTGACCTTTTAGGCCGAAAACGTAAATGTTTACAGCACGTTTTAAGTCCTTATAATTAAATAAAATCTCTACATTAAGTTTTCCGATGTATTTTTCGCACCAAAATGAATAAGAAACATTATAACTATAAATAACAGTCTGAGAGATTTTTTAAAGGAATTTACTTTACAAAAACAATTCTCGACATTTTTAAGAATTACTCTTGAGTTTTCTGTGTTAAGACAAACTTTCATTACTCTTTCAATGCAGACTTATCCCCAGAAATTTTACCCACTAAAATCAAATTCCCTGACTTTGCTGAAACTTTTAAAATTCCCTGACTTTTCCAGGATTTCCAGGTACTGTGGCAAACCGTGTAACATTACAATTTTAAACACCCAGTTTCAAATTCCCTTATACTTCCCAGACAATTCTCAACCCTCGATAACCCCTTTAAAAAAAACTAAAATGAAATGATTCATCCATAAAAACGTTTTTACAATTTTACAGTAAAATGACAAAATATGGGCCGATATTTCCCTAGAGAAAATATATAAGGGTTACACCATATCTCTGTAACCAAAAATTCTCCTATTGGTCAGGGAAGAGAAGGATTCCTCTCTTGCAGAAAATGAGGACATAGTTTTGAAAGAGTAAACCCCAGACCAGTCCCCCCTATATATCCTTCTTCTTCATCGCTACCAAAAGAACTAAGCTAACGGTATGACGTCGGAAACGGACGTAATCTAATAAGATTGCAGTATAGAGTTCTTCGGGGACGGGGGGGGGAGTCTGAGACCGAGGCTTAGCTCGGGGAGAGAGAGAGAGAGAGAGAGAGAAAGAGAGAGAGAGAGAGAGAGAGAGAGAAAGTGCTTCTCTGGAAGAAGAGATGAGATGAGAGAAAGGTTCTCTCTCAGCTTCTCCGTTTTCGTTTTCCCGCATCTTTCTCTTTGGTTCTCTCCTAGTTTCTCTCTTACGGGGGGAAGGGTTTTGGGGCCCCAAAGCAGCCAGCCAGAGAAGATATTGATTTATTGATCCTTCTAGAAAGGGATCTGACCCCTTTTACTCATCTTCGCGACGGTAAAGAGAACCCAGCTCCTCCCTCCCCACTATAGCCGGCGAAGGGATCGGATACTACTACTACTATAACACCGTGGGGTTGGTAACTAACCATTCAAGAAAACAGTTCCCCGTAAGAGTGGTGGTAATTGCACATTTTCTCTATTGAAAAGATGAGGGAGGGTTTGGTTAAGTTAGGTTATGATAATGTACGAAGGAGGAGAGCAAAAAAGGGCAAAGGTCCCTTTAAAGAAATTCCTAGCTGACTTTTCCAGCGCATCTAATCCATTTTCCACGACCAATTTTGTTTTGTAGAAAATTCAGAATGTTGTAGGTTTAAAAATGATTAGTACCGCGACTTTTATTAAGACAATTTTCAAAACCTTCTAACAGAATTTCACGCACTCATTTTCAAAATCGCAAAAACTTGATATTTCTCGTTTTCCAACAACTCCGTACCAAAGTCAGTCAGTTGCTGTACTAATTAATTTAATTAACACCTTACTTTTAGAGGGTTTCCTCGAGGAGTATCAGTAATTTGAGTATGGTACCTTATAAAGGCGTCATACCAACTCTAAGCTTTTTTTTTGGTCAACACGCGGTGGTGGTACACAGTCAAAATGGCTTGTCACTAAAGTGAACTACTAGAACCAACCCTTCGAGTTAATATCATTTAGTGTCAAGTGATACGGGGAAGCAAGCTTTTGAATGTAGGTTTCGTGGCCCCATGACACTCGAGGCGAATCTATTAGACGTAATTACTACGAATTATAATTAATGTGTCTTTCCTGGCACGCTCTCTCTCTCATCTTCCCTCTTTCTCTCGCTCTTGAGAGAGAAGAGAGAGAGAGAAAGAGGGAAGGAGGAAGGGAGAGAAACAGTGACTGCATAATCTATTTGGCGCGGCGTACGTTTCGTGCTGGTCGGTGTTAAGCCTAATTCTGGTTAGCTTTCCGCCCCTCCCTCCCTCCTTCCCTCTTTATTTAAAATAACAGTTGTTTTGGACATTCGCCTCATTTTGTACTTGATGTATTAAGGGGCGGTAAACTCATTTTTGTTCTTTTTCATTTTCCTTTTTTTTGTAACAAAGTCAACAAACTTACTATTTAACTCAGGGTTCATACAACTTTTGGAAAACAAATTTCCCTGAGATTTCCAGGTTTTTCTTCATATACTTCCCTGAATTTTCCCCTATATGGAGGATCCTATGGAGCAAATGTTAACGAAGGAGGGGGGGGGGGAGGGAATTGGACTGTAACATACTCCAAGGACATTCCCGTATCTCTAGTAGAAACAGAGTTATGAGCCTCCAAAGTTTAGTGTAATGTTAATCCTGAGGTTTTTGTCAACTATTTATTTCCCTGATTTTCCAGGTTTGTATGAACCCTGTAACTTATCAAACAAATATAGCATTAACTTACTTTTCGAGCTGGTTGAAATTAAGTCATCTCTTTATAATTAATAATAAAAAATAAATAGTTTCAAAACGCTAAGCCAGGCAATAAATAAAATATTTGTTTTTGAATTTTATTTTTTTTATTTCGCGCGCGCGCGCGCTTTAATGCCACGTGCTTTGTTGAACACGCTAAAGTATTCGCTTAGCCTTTGTTTTTGAATTTGCGCGTGCTTTAACAATCGATAGAGTATTGTAACGTTACGTGATTAAATACTAAGGTAGGGAGGAAGGGGTTTCGGTATTTAAATCATTCGATTCAATTTGAAAAGCCACGTCTAGCGTAAAATTAAGAGCGACACGCATCGACATATTTTAAAGAATAATTAACAATTTTGCAAATTAAGGGAAAACAGCAGCCAGATTTTACAATAACCCCGAAAGTCTATTACGAAGTTTAATTTATTCCGGGGGATTGGAAAGGAACCGAAAAAGCGAGGTGTCGGACAGTTGCCATTTTAATTTCATTAGTAAAAAAAAAAGTTGTGCCGAAATAAAATTAGGCCAAATTATTTACTAACATTTTTAGAGAGAAAAATATATATTTTTCTAGAAGAAGTATCCGACACCTCACGATGGAAGGAATGGGATGAGGAAAGCGGCTCTTTCTCATTTCAGTGGGCGAATGTAATTAAGGACGAAGGCCCCAAAACAAAGAGGGCTTTTGGAAAATTCTCCTTTTTGGCGGGAAACTAAAGCCAACGGACGTCGTCCTAGTGGTAGTAAGTACAGGCGAGCGAGGGGGGGGGGGTGTTAATGCCCCTCAGTAGCTTACTAATCCGCTCGGCTAAGTCTACCTTCCTTTAAACTGGCTCCATAGAAGGGGCCCCTCTCCTTTCATTCGAGGCCCAACGGAAAGGGCCCCTTTGTTCATGAAGGAAATTTCAGGACCAATTTTCAGGATAGAGGAAAATTTCCAGTTAGATAGAAGTTGATAACGTGACGTAAAAACCCCCTTTAATGGATTATAAAAATTCCTATGTTGGGCTCCGGAGCCCATGACACTATTAGGGATTCAACCTACATTGACAAGCAACCATAAATTGAAGAATTATGGTAATTCGACGAAGTGGAATATTTCATACTAATTTAAGTTTACCCTAAAATTCACCAAAAATATCTTTCTTCTAAATCAGTTTGATTTATTACTGACAGTAATCCGACAAAGAGAAACTCTACCTTTCCCCTCTTTTAACCTCTTTGGGGTCGCTGGTCGCTCGAAGACTAACTAACAAAGTGGTGATATTTTTATTACTACTGTCTGGCGCCATGCGGTTGGAGTGTTGGGCCTTTCTCTTTTCATGTCGCCTGATTTTATCTTATCCATAGTGTAAACATTATTTTCCCAAGGTTTTAGAGGGTTGACCATGGTCCCAAATGAAGGCCGTTCGTATTCCCTGGTTGAACCCGGCGCCTAGTAGTTCTTTTGTAATTTTAAGCTTTTATATTTGTGAGAAAAAGGGTTTCGACCAATTTTACCTATAAAGTACCCAATTCCCTGGGTATAGCTTTTTATTTTTGTTGGCGACAGAATGTCGCAGCCGCCGCCATCTTTGTCAAAAGTAAAAGGTTTCATCTTGATGGAAGACAATTATGGCGACCCCCGACCACCGCGTGCTAAGGTGTACGAACTTTCGAGGTTGTGAGAAAATTTTAAATCCATGGTCGAGCATTTCCCGGTAAAGTCTCAGACCGATGGCGAGCTACCAGTGTACGCCACGCGAGACGTGACACGATGCCAACCCTTGCCCGATTGGCATGGTTTCGCGGGCTTCCAGGACGCGGTCCTAGTTGTCAGACTAAAGTGTGGGACCCCAAACGAAAAGGACACTAAAGGAAAGATTAGGTCCGGACTTGGTTATGGGAGCTACGAGAGTAATATCAAAAGAGTTCCTGAGAAACATTAAGTACCACGTCAAGGCGGAGACGCAACTATAAGACGCTATAACCCCGTTGGCAGGACTTGTTACAAGGTGCGCGACTTATAAATAAAATATGGACATATTCGGCACCCGGTAATCACGCGTCATGGAGGCAACGAAAGAACGAGGACGCTAAAAGGTAAAGTGCTGATTTATTATATTTTACTATCAATGTCTTTTCAATGACGGGTATTTTGGGCAATTGGTACGGCAGTAAGGCCAAGGTTAATTGTCCAATAATTAAATCTGAGAATTGGCGAAACCCAAACCATGGTCTTAACGCGCACATGGACCCACCTCGCTAACCCCAACCCAATAGCCTTACGCAAAAAGCACGAGAGCAAAAAGTACAAAAACCATCAAAGATAAAATAATTTACTTCAAGTAATAAACTTCCGACGAAGATTAGGAGGTGAAATTAGAAGTTGACACGCGCTGGGTTTGGGGGGGATGGGGGGGAAAGAGCTCGTGCGCGGGGGGGGGGAGGGGAAATCGATAAAGTACCGTGAACTCTCGTGACCCCGTTGTTCTATTTAAGAATACAATAGGCACCAAAGCCCCAATGCCTTTAAAGATACAATCATGGTTCCCCCGTTTAAACCGCGGTAGATTCTTAACTCGGAAATTAAGATATCGAGGTTATACTCGTTTCGTATCAACGTAACCTAAGATTAAAATAAGGAATAAACGCAATGGGGCCTAACTTTCAACAACGCTTCGGGCTTTGTGTGAAAATCCCGGTTGCCAGTGGCCGAGGCTTAGGAGATTTTGGCGTTGGAGAAGCGAGATGCCTTGGGGGGATTTTCCTTGACTAGAGTTGAGAGAGAGAGAGTATTGGAAGCAAAGAGGCGAATAAAAATGGTTCGAAGCCTTGCGGGAGAAAAGTTTTAATTAATCAGAAAACCTAGGCAACCATCCACGACCAGCACCGTGTCCCTTCCTTCTTCTTGGGCCAACTCCTCCGTAAAAATAATCCATAGCTTTCTTCGTAGAAACTAAGAAACCTTAATAAGTCTGGCGGATATCCTATAGTTACCCTCTTTAGATTTAACGTGTACTATTTTTTGCAATTACCTTATTTTGTCTTAATACTAATAAAATCCATGGAACAGTTTCTCCTTAATCTTTATCTACCTCTATTTGGTTAAACAATAAACCCCAGAGTTTGAAACACTCTCGAAATAATCAAATCAAACTTTTAAAATGAGTGTAACTCAAATTAGGCTTAATGGAGAGCAGAGCCTTGCTGGACCAGGCTACAAAGCTAAAACCCCTTACCTTAAGCCTCGGCTAGTAAATCTCCTCGAAAAGCGGACGAGAGAGAGAGAGAGAGAGAGAACGAGGTTGGAGGGGGGGGGAAGAATGAATCGATTTATGTTAGAACATACACTAGTTACTAGTATCAGAGAAGACAAGCCCAACTGAACCCTACTCGATCGTTGGCCCCTAATTGGTAATTGTCCAATTTCGTAGATGCATTAAACCACCAGAGAGAACGCGAGCGAGGGAACAGAATACCACAGCCGCCATCGTAAAAAATTATTTTGATAAAAGGTCATAGGTCATATGCCCAAAATCTCATCCATCTGTCAAAAAAGCGAGGACTTGGCCGATGCTATCCTAAAACTAGAAAAGTATAGTCCTCTTGGGTAAAGATTTTAATTCTTTTGCCAATATAGATACACAGGGTTCGCGACTTGTAATGGTACCCGTACCAGCTGATACGTACGGGTGAACGTGGCATAGCCCCCCCCCCCACCGGCCGTGTGTAAGATAACATTGATGTGGTTAGTGTATTTAAACTCAATCCAGGTTAAATCTAGCGAAGCTGGGAGTCTTCATCTCACCTTGAATGTTAAGTATTACTCAAAGCTACCCCCTCCCCCCTTGGCCATAAGGTAAATGTATCGCGAAGAACATTTGCAGCATTGGAAACTCGGATTGAAAAAGGATCATACATAAATTCAAGAAAATGGGAGCTCATCCCCGAGAATCTTCTCCGCCTTGTAAGGGGGTTTATAAAACCACTCTTACTTTGCTTTATTTCACGCGTAATCCTTAACACGGGGGTCGGGGTTACGTTTAACGCAAATTGGGGGTGAAACGCAAACGTGGAAGTTGTAAAGCCATCCTATAAGATGGGGAGAGGGAATTTTCAATTTAAGAAAGCCATAGAAAGGAAGCCGAGAGTGTTTTAGTTGTTTAGGTTATAGAATGGATAATAGTAGGTTTGCCCGTGGTGCAAATTGCGATTGGAACGCGAGAGGAGAGGCTCGAGAGCGCGAGGAGTGAAAAAGAAAATATCTGTTCGACTCGATTTGAGTAATTAAGAGAAAGGCGGGGATTATGTTCAAATATCCATAGCGTGACGCCTTTAACTCTATTAAAGAAACTGGCTCGAACAATTTTTTTTAAAAGGAAAGTACAGGCGATAATTTCACCGGGAGTTTGTACCGGAGATTAACTCTAATATCAGCAAAGTGACTTTCCATTACCCCCGACTCGTATCCTGGTACAATTTCATACTGAAAAAAAGCCTCGATTCTTTCCATCATCTCTGGCAGACCCAAAGTTTAACGAGATATAACTAATAAAGAAAAGGACGGGGGAATAATCCTAGTTCCAGCTGTATCTAAGCCTTGATCATTTTATCTACAATTCAGCGAACACAAATTTTATCTGGGATCGAGAATCGATAGTTTTTGCAGCTTCCTTCACCGAGAATCTCTCGCTCGGATTCTTATTTTCCGAGGTATCACGGTAAGAGTGTAGCGTCAGGAAAGGCAGGAATAAGGTTAAATTAACGGACAGGATTATAGAGGCGCGAGGTTTTGAAAGGGGCTTCCCGAACGGGATGAAACGGAGAAGCCAGAGGGAATTTTTCCAAGCGAATCGAAGAATAAAACGAGAAACGGAGTTAGTTGTCAGTAAGGATATAGGCGGGGACTTAGAAACAAAATTACTAAAAGCAATACGATTTGATATACTGACGAGTAAGGTTTTCCTTTATTATGGAAAAAAAAGAGACGATAAGAACCAAGAGGCAATTTTCCGCGCATCTTCTCTGGCCAAAACAACACTGGCGCAACTCGGGAACGAATTCCTTTCTGATCTCAATTTTCAACGTCGCTTTGTATTCTAGGAAATGTCTATAACACTCCAAAACATTTCAAATTATGGACTAGAATCGTCATTATTATATCACGTCAAAAGAAGAAAAAGTTTCGATTGTCTCATCCCAGGCAAATTACATCATTTCCTCAAATCCAGAATGTCTAGACAAAAATCAAAAGCACTCGCTACCCACCACCACTTAGTTTATTCAATATTAAATTTACGCGCCAAACTATCCGCGCACGTGATGATCCCCGCCACAGTTTCCCTCCCACCCCCTTATATCTGGTAATACTATCATCAGGAGTCTACCAATCACCCTTCTTCCCGCCATGTTTCACGCGACATTAATCCCAACAATTCCCCGCCAATATGGCCTAATATTCGCGTACTAAGCTTTAATAAACACCATCCGTCAGCGCGAGTAGCGATATTTCATTCCCCCACTTCCCCTTCATTAACGATTAAGGCGCGAACGCTTCTGTTCGTATCAATCTAAGCTTTCAATACGTTGAAAGATAATTTTCTAGTCGTTTTATAGTATGGGGATAAGCTTAATATCGCTGTAGTTACATTTTGAAATGATCCCTGCCAATACCGGGAGGGAGTATCACTACCCTCTGGTTTTTTTAAGCAACTGCCGCTGGATTAAGAAACCATGACGGTTTTTACACAATGGAGGTAGGAGTAACGGCACCCCTTAGCCTTTCCTAGTATACGCGGTTCATGGATGATAAGGTATACTGCCTAATCTCTAGTTTCAACCCAAGGGGGACGTTTCAGACATTGAATTATCAAAGTGGGATGAACGGTAATCTTTTCAGTATCATCGTAATACGGGGGTTGCTTTTGCCAGATGGTCAGGCAACGCGTTCTGTCTGTTCCAAATCGAAACGAGCCATACAGAAGGTCGCGTAAAAACCCGCCTAACCTAACAACACGCGAAACAGTTCATCATGTTTCAAAACTTATTTTTAATTAATTCCTGTAGCTTACTCCGTGTATTATTAACAAAACTAATCGACATAAAAACATTATCTCAGTTGCTAAGAAAGTTTTTGTTATGAAAATATAGTATAGTGTGTATAAATGTTTTATGGAAGTTTTGTGAAAAGTTCGAAAGAATAAGCTATTCATGTCTGGGAAAAATAACACACTCTTGGTAAAAACTTTTTTTTTTTTTCCCCCTTTCGTGCACAAAGCGCGAACTAGTCAGTCCTCCCTACGCGTAAAGAAAACGAAAAATAATGCAACCGTGAAGTACACGAAGCCACCAGAAAAAGCATCCCAACTCTCCCGCTGTTCAACTCTGGCTGGTTTTAAACTCGCATTACGGGGGGCCATCTCTTTTCCCAGATTAGACAGTTGATTTTCATTGGCTTCCCTCGTCAATTCCACCACGGAAACCTTTCAATACCCTTTAAAGTGACTTGGAAATATGGTCTAATCTTTAATAGATCTTTAAAAAAATTGCCCCAAAATAGATAAAATCTGGTACATGCATTTCTCGAAAACATTTAGAACATAGTATCCACGGGTTTAAATGTTAAAACAGATCCCAAAAAGGTCAAAAACTGACTCAACTATAGTATAGAGGAAATTTATGTTCGACCCCGATTCGCCTTCTCTCTCTCGCTCCCCGGGCCCTGGCTGACACACACGTACCACCCGCTACAATAGGGACATACATACACTGTACAGCTCTATAGATCGAGCATAATATGGTATCGTGCTAGAATGGTTTCCAGCTGCATCGCCAGAGAGATGAGATGGTGGGAAACTATTTGGCAGCGGGAGGGGGCGAGTGTGGACGGAGTGGTAAGGAGGGGGAAACCTACGGGGTTCGATCGTCAAACTAACCTGGCAACTAAGATTTAGCCAAGTATTTAATAGTTTAAAAATCCTAAAAGTCTCTTAAGGGTGGCGTCCGCTTTCAAGTTAAACTGACGCCTGCAAAAATTACGCTTCAATATCTTAGCGCGTGTCTACCTCCTCCCTTGACAACTATTTCCCTCTTCCCCTCTCCCCTCCGTGGCCTGGCTACCCTGTTATTAAGGGACGACCAATCGTAGCTCGACTTTCGCGAAACTAGAAACCCTATTGGATAAAGCGTTTCGCCTAGGATTTTCCAGACTCGTATATTTCGGAACGCACGAGCGAAAATACGAAGACTAAAAGTTTTTGGCAGAGTATATATATTTCTAGAAGTTCATCTTTCGAAGTAAATCAAGGAATTTTGCTTATTTATGGATAAGTTTAATTATCAATTGAACTTGAAAATTATTAAAATGAAAAAAGCCTACGCGTATAATATTTCTTTTTTTCCTGAAGCCAAACTTGAAAGATCTCGTTTAATTTTAAGTTTAGTATTCAAAAATCTCTAAAGGAATTATGGGAAACGCGAAAGAATTAGAGGGAAAACTTTGCTAAGCCTAATAGTAATTTATTAAAATCGTGTTTCGCGTCTTAAATAAAACTCCCTACGTTTAAACGAGGTCAGAGGTCTGAATAACCTTTCGTACGTGTTAGAAATAAATCACTTCGTAAAATTGGCTTCTGCTGGTATCAAGTATTGATTTTTACTCGAGCCTCTCTGAGGTTCAAGACTTACAAGCAGCTACAGAAGGACTTTTTATAAGACTTTTTTTTTTCTTTCCTTTTTAAAGTGAGGGAATTCATCTTGAAATTCTCACGTTTCTACCAAGTACCAAACCCACCCAAAGTTAGGGGGCAAAATTTTATATATATATATTTTTTTGAGGGGGATTATCATGGTATAAGATAAATATGGTCGTTTTGGTGGTGCGTTTTTTTTTTGTTAAGTTAAAAAGACCCTACAATATATTTTCCTATCTTTTCCTCTCATACGCAATTATCGTACGCCCATTTCAATTATGATAGAACAGGATTTTACGTTGAATAAAAAATACATAAGGGAAGCTACTGTGGTTTTAAAAATCGTGAGGATCTTGTTAAGAATTTTAAAAATGATTGTTGTAATTTTATTTTTTATATAATATAATATAATTTAGATGATATCATACCCAATTGTAAATTTTATTCATAAGTTTTAAATGTATTCGTGTCCTTAGTATACGCATTTACGTGTTAGTTTAAATTAACTTTAAAGGCAAGGCTTAACCCGCTTTATAATTATAAGGTTGTCGAGATTTATGCAAATTTTAATTTAGGTTCCCCATCCTTCCATAAAAGCGGATGAGCTCGTCACGCAAATAAGACCCCATTAAACCCGCGATAAAATTGATTATTTATTAATTAAGGATATGCTCATAATATTATCTTTGGTTTTATATATTAAATAAAATTTAGTTATTTTCCTCTTCCCTCCCCCTTTTCCCCCCAAAAAACGTTTTTCACGGCAGTAGCGCCATCATACGGTAAACTTAATATTTATACCGCCAGAAACCGGTTACCGAGGCTTAACAAATAATTTGTAAAAACCCTTACATTTTAGGAATAATACGCGATAATAACACATGCTAATGATTGAATTAAATATATTAAACTTACATATTTGCTATTTTTCCAATGATACCTTCGTTAACTGCAGGATTCCATCCCTCGCAAAACTTTTCACCGCACAAAACAATCGCGCACTAAGCCTCGGCAAGGCTAATCCGCGCGGTTTGAAAATTTACACTCGTCGTTGTTGACCGTCGCTGGCGTCGCATTGAAAATTACATTTATCACGTAATTTTAAACTTAAATTGAGCTACCACTTTCCTTGATTTGAAAGAATAATATAACCTTAATCCGACAATTAACTTAAACCGGTTAATTAGTTATAATTACCCATAATAAGGACCCAGAACCGCACGCGACTTCTTTCACTGACACTTCCGAGTTCCGACTTCTTAGTGTACTCTGGAGTACTCTAGATCTACCCGCCCCCTATTGGCATATGTAAAATTTAATAAAAGTGTGCTCTGAGAGCGCATTAGGAGTAAATCCAGAGCAATTGAGCAAATTTACAGAATTTTATGGAAATTTTACCAAAAAATAAAGATAAAAACAATTAAATGCGTGAAAAATGTTTAATAAAAGCGTTGATAAATATCATGTACACAAATATTAAAGTAATGACGATAAAATGATGAAAATGAAGCAATTTTTCAGCCTATTTTTGATATCCCCAGAGCATCTCTCATCATGTAATTACGTAGGGCCCATAAAGCGTTGATTACGTTTCCATGATTAACGGATCCATTTGTCAACCAATTAGCGGGCAATCTCTGAGAATCGTAATTAGGGGTATTATCAATTGTGGCTTTCAACTGATGATCCCAATCTCCCACATATCTACTTTCGGGTTGAAGACTTTCAATGTACCTACAAAAAGTTTTTATAAAAAATTTTAATAAAAGAGAAGGGTTAAATTTTTAACTATTTAAAATATATCATATCATTACTTAATATACGTATTCGAATGCAGTAATCGTTGAGGTTTGGGAGGAGTAGCCACAAAAATTGGATCAGGAGCTTTAACTGGTTGGAAGGGAACTGTGGCCACGGTTCCACTATCTATAAACCCCCCCAAAAAATTGCCAAAATATAATAAATATTAATTTCTAGGCCTATACTAACATTTTAAAGCTAAAATATTTAAGTTTTGAAAGCTTAAAAATTGGAATTATTCCTGATCAACGCCACCGAGGCGTAGCGGCGACTTTTGGAACTATAATAATACGGTAGCCAATTACAGGTGGCGCTGGAGCCGATGGACTCTGATGGAGATCTGTTATTTTCTCTATTTTGAATCATGTGAATAGCCAAGGCTTAACAAGCGATATGGTTTCAAAAGTATTAAAAGTTGATTTTACCTTTCTTATTCTGTCTAATATTATGAAATAAGACTTTCGGAGTAAGTTTTCATTCGATTTTGGTCTATTTGGAGATTATTCGGTTAATAATAATTAGTTAAAACATGTTTTTTGAAGTTGAAGCGGTAATAATCAAAACATAGAAAATAACAGGTCTCCATCAGAGTCCATCGACTCCAGCGCCACCTGTAATTGGCTACCGTATTATTATAGTTCCAAAAGTCGCCGCTACGCCTCGGTGGCGTTGATCAGGAATAAGGCCGATTAAAAATTAAAAAAACTAGAAGAATGTAGGTGTGGCTTCTAGGAAACGAGTACTCACTGAGTTGTTGTTGAATGTAAGGGGAGTGGTTTGGTCCTAGTTGGTGGTGCGAATTGTTTAGATTATGATTGTGTAAAGGAACGGGAGTGAAAGGAATATTGGAGTAAAGATTACCACTAGCACCACTCCCCATTGCGCTCGCAGATTGGGCTGGGTTCAAATACGAATTGTAGCCTACTTTACACACGTCCAATTGCAATTATTGTGCAAGGAATAAACGATAAAAAAAAGGAATTGGGAGAAAAACATTCGGAAAAACATGCCATAAATTATATTAAAATAAAACAAATCGTGCTACTTAAATTCAGAACAAGTTACACGCTGAAACATTATTTTAAAACACTCTGGTTTGGTTTTTAGGGAAAATAGGATTAAAACTTTGTTCAAACAAACCTTTGGGAGTGACGGTTGCTGGTGTGGATGAAACAGCGGGGGAACTGGCGTGTTTTCTTGATGGAACAAAATTCCTACGAAATAAAAATTAAATCAATTAATTAATTAAGTAGGACTTAATTAACATACTGATACGTTAATTAAGTCGTACTTTGATCTATTTTCGGGAAGAACAATTTTAGCAGCCGCTTTCAAATGAACTTCCTTGCAATGACGCAAAAGTCTTTGAATGTTTGTGAAGGGTCTAAATAAAGTATATTTAAAAGATTAATCGCGTTTAATTAATTAGGCGAATAATTTTAAATTACGGAATGTTTCTCTTGATTCGGGAGCAATTTTGCCACAAGCATTGATACTCTGGGGGTTGGCTTGACTCGGATTTCTCCCCTTTATCTTTCTCCGTTTTCGGATTGGGATAAGTTTGATAAATATGTCCTTTACTGTTAGTATCCATTAACAAATGATCAACGAGATCCTGCATTTCTTCAAATTGACAATCGCATCCATCCCACAAACACTCGTAAACTGTATTCTCATCAACAGGGTTACTGGGGGTTGACGTCCCGTGATTGCTATTCCCCCCACCGTGAGATGAAGCCGGGGATTGTGGGTAACTATCGTAACCTTCCTTCTCCCTTTCTTTGGCCAGAGCGGCCGCCAATTCTTCATTTTGTCTTTGAGCTCTTTGTTCATAATCAGTTTTCTTCCCCTCGGGTAAATTTCTCCACTAAAATCATCCCATTGTAAATTAAAATTAATTATCCTTAATTGGAGTAAATAACTGGGGGGGGGGGTGAAATTACTTCGGTTCCAATCATTCGACTAATATCGCCAAATGACCTATCAGGGTTGGCTTGAATAACACCCTTCCTGACATCTCCGGCAAACATTATGTAGCCTGTTACTAATTTCTTCATACTTTTCTGTTAATTAAAAGAAATCAACAAGAAGATAATTACTTTAATTACGAACTAAGACATCAATTTTAAATTCAAAGGCGTGCTAACTAAACTTAAATAATGGTGAAAATAAATCCGTTTAAACTTTGAATTCAAGTCAATTCAAGCTCAACTACCAGGGTTCATACAACTTTTGGAAAACAAATTTCCCTGAGATTTCCAGGTTTTTACTCACATACTTCCCTGAGTTTTCCAGGTTTTTCCCGTATATGGAGCATCCTATGGAGCCAATGTTAACGAAGGAGGGGGGGGGGGCAAATAGGACTATAACATACTCAAAGGACATCCCCGTATCTCTAATATAACCAGAGTTATGAGCCTCCAAAGTTGGGTGTAATGTTAATCCTATGGAGGGGGGTATGTTTACGAACGTTTTCCTTAATTACTCGGCCCCTGTTTGTCTTAGTCCCAAGTCTTTAGTATGGTTGGATGGGGGGCAAATGGGACTATTACATACTCAAAGGACATCCCCGTATCTCTAGTAGAGCCAGAGTTATGAGCCTCCAAAGTTGGGTGTAATGTTAATCCTATGGAGGGAATGTTCACGAACATTTTGCTTAATTACTCGGCCCCTGTTTGTCGTAGCCCTACGTTTTTAGTACGGTTAGATGAGGGATAAATAGAACTATAACATACTCAAAGGACATCCCCGTATCTCTAATATAACCAGAGTTACGAGCCTCCAAAGTTGGTTGTAATGTTTTATCATATGGAGGGAATATTCACGAACATTTTACTTAATTACTCGGCCCCTGTTTGACGCAAATTTCCCTGAATTTTACTAAAAATCCTACATTTCCCTGAGGTTTTTGTCAACTATTTATTTCCTGTTTTCCAGGTTTGTATGAACCCTGAAGTCTACTAGTAAAATTAGTATTTCACTAAAGTAATTGGAAAAACTTTTAATTAAATTAATTCATTTAAAAGGAAGAAATAGAGAAGGCCTCAAAACTAATTAATTTCTTCTAATAAAGCGTTAAAGTGTTAATTTAAATAAAAATAAAAACTTGATATATCACACACACCTTTTGGTCCTTTACCTTTTTTCCTGTGGTGGTAACGGGGGTACTGGTTGACATATTTGAATCCTCTTTACTAGCGATACTTGGCGGAGGCATATCTAACGATTCCTCATTCTCAGTATCGGGATTAATCTTTAAAAATTTAATTAAAATTCTTAATTAAAACCCCCCCAAAGTCGGTGGCGTCGAAAAAAAAAAAAAAAAAACAAGTAGTAGGTACAAAATATTAACCAAAGAAAAAAGAAAAAAAACTTATAACCTAATTAAGCTAATTAAATAACGAAAAGAAAAATGAACTTAAATAGGGTAAAATTAAAATTTAATTAAAATTAAAAAAGTAAATATTAAATATCACTCACGGGTGTGCATTCTCCGGGCGTTTTTACTTCCACACTACTGCTAAAAACTTCAGTCTTTTTTTTTTACCATTAAGGTGAAGATAGGGGGGAGGGCGGGGCAAACAAAAATTAATTTCATCATTAACTTAATTAATGTACTTAACTATTCTAAAAATTTAATTTAATTTAATTATAGGTGTAATAACAAAAACAATCAAAATAATCCTGAAACTAACCTAATAATAATGGTGGTTAAAGACGGTTAATGTGACTCACTTTTTGGGGGTTTATCGGCTTCCGGAAATAATAGACTTCATCCTCCATAACGTCAGGCGCCAGTAAAAACTTCTGGTAAAAAGGCAAAAGTCCATAGCAGTACCCGGCTTTTGACGCAATATTCGCGGCCAAAAGCGGGGTACAATAACAACTTAAGTATAAGCAGAAGTGAGATCTATGAGACTAGAAGTGAAGGGCCGCTCTAGCATTGTTAATAGATCCTGGCATTAGTGAACAAATTTGAGGATTTTACGCCGCTTCAATCGCGCCTACGCTAGAGAGAAAAACAATTGGTCGAGTTCCAAAAACATTTCCTACCCCCTTCCCCTCAACCTAAAGCGGCGAAACACGGACGCGGGTGCTGGAATCTAGTTCGGCCGTCTACCACCGCGAGCGTCTCACGTTTTGGAGGGGAAATTCTGAAACCGCCACTAGAGGGCCAACCGTTGGTGTGTTATCAAGTAATATTCACTTAAACCGAGTGAAGAATTTGGTTAGCTCAGTACTTAACTTCTAGTCTCATCTCACTTCTGGTATAAGTAAAAGAAACGTACCTTAAGGCCCTTTGGAAATTTCCTTATTTGTCTCTCAGCTTCAAAGTATCTTGCTTCGCAAACGTAGACGTCGTCTTCCGGGATTTCCGTCGGTCTTAAAGTCGAGTAATCTTTTAGATCCAACACGGAGCATCTTCCGACAATGCTAAGTAAAGGATTGGTATCTTCAATCGTGCTCAAGAAAACTTCTTGTTTATAGAACAAACGCGTTGTGGAATGATAGATCTCTTGAGGGGTAACGAACCAAGGTCCGTGAAAGTAAGCGTTTTGGCTGAAATTAACAAAATAATTTATCCTAGTTAATAAACTTAATTTAGAGCGGTTACTTTGAAGTCAGTTAAATCGTACTTTTTATCGAGCCACATCTTATCAATTCGCGCGATTAAACTCTTTTCTCCTTCAGTTCGAACGTAACAACAATCTCCAACACGAACAGTCAATTCTGTTGGTAAGGTAAACTGTTCGTAATAAATGGCCCCTTCTTCCGGCGATTCTACATCGCAAACAATATTCTGAAGTACAGAATTAACATTAATGGAAGTAGATTAAAAACTAGATTAAATTATACAGGGCTCATACAACTTTTGGAAAACAAATTTCCCTGAGATTTCCAGGTTTTTTAATTCCCATATACTTCCCTGAATTTTCCAGGTTTTTCCCGTATATGGAGTATCCTATAGAGCCAATGTTTACGAAGGAGGAGGGGGGGGGAGCGCGCGAATAGGACTATAACATACTCAAAGGGCATCCCCGTATCTCTAATATAACCAGAGTTATGATCCTCCAAAGTATAGTGTAATGTTAATCCTATGGAGGGAATGTTTATGAACATTTTGCTTAATTACTCGGTCCCTGATTGACGCAAATTTCCCTGATTTCCCAGAATTTTACTAAAAATTCGAAATTTCCATGAATTTTCCCTGAGGTTTTTGTCAACTATTTATTTCCCTGATTTTTCCAGGTTTTCCCTAGCTGTTTTCCAGGTTTGTATGAACCCTATATATTATATACGTACTGGTTTGGGTTTATCAATAATGGTCATGTCACCGTCATCCAAATCTAAACTATCTTCCTTTGGTCTTTCAACTCCGTCTTTGAAGGCCGACGGGATTCTAACTGGTTCTAAAGGTTCGGAACGCGGGATAATCGATACGTTATCACTCGGAGTTATTCTCCAGCTCTGAAATTATTATTAAAGTTGATGTCAAAGGACAAGAGAGAGAGAGGAGAGAGAGAGAGGAGAGAGAGAGGAGAGAGAGAGAGAGAGAGGAGAGAGAGAGGAGAGAGAGAGAGAGAGGAGAGAGAGAGGAGAGAGAGAGGAGAGAGAGAGAGAGGAGAGAGAGAGAAAATAAAGTAAAAAGTTAAAAACATTTATTTACAGTCTTGATTTTCTTGAAGGCTTTAGCTTTGGCGGAATATCTGGACTCGCACACGTAAACGTCCTTATCTTCGAAACCCTCCGGTTTAAATTTGAAATAATCTTTCACAAACATAACGAAACAATGACCAATAACTTGAGATAAAGGCGTGCTATTATAATTATCACTCTTGAAAACTTCCTAGAATCAAAAATAAATGACTTAAAACATTGTCGTGGTTGGTTTATCGCGAGTCCACGAGTCGTACTTGTTGAAGAAATTTTCTATGAGCTAAATGAAACGTTTCAATCGGTCGATAAAACCAGCATCCCGAAATCCAGGGTTCATTTTGATCATCCCTCCATAATTTCTCAATATGAATGATATGAGGTTCCATCCCTTTCTCTCGGGGTTCAACGTAAACAAAGTCTCCGATATGATAAGTTTGTCCCCGCATGGACAAACTATTTGACCCCGAGTCACCTTCCTCTTCCTCCTAATTATTTAAAAACATTCGAAATTAACACTAAAGGAGAGACTTCTCATAGAAAAAATACTTTAAATACTTAAAGGGAGGGTGAAGTAGAAAATCAAGTGATTTTTTATTGATTCTTCTACTAATTATAAGACCAGCCTGCATAGTGAAAGCTTCAGGAAATACCAATTCCGAATGATTTTAAAATTCAAATTAGGTTCAGATTTTAAGGATAATTTTAATCAAGGACTGCCGACCAATCGCGTAACGCCCTGCCTTTTTATTAACAAAATTCTCGTGGCACGTTCCGTGTTGAATGAAATTTATCACGAGATTTGATAAAATTTTGCGCGCGACGTGACAATCGTGGCGCGAGACATGGAGCGTGCCACGAGAATTTTGTTAACAGAAAGGCAGGGCGTTACGCGATTGGTTGGCAGTCCTTGTTTAAAATTATCCATAAAATCGGAACCTAATTTGAATTTTAAAATCATTCGGAAGTATTTCCTGAATGTTTCACTATGCAAACTGGTCTTATAATTAGTGGAAGAATCGATAAAAAAATCACTTGATTTTCTACTTCACCCTCCCTTTAAATACTGAAATAAAGTAAGGAAAAACAAGTTTAACAAACAACTTGACAAACCAAAAATAAAAGCACACGGATAGAGAGAGAGAAAGTTAAATTATTTCCTACAATGCTCACTTTCCCAAGTTGGGAGCGATCTCCCTCGGGATCAAGTTGTTCATTGGGAAGTTTTTCAGCTCTCAGATTGTTTACGCTGGTTTGGAGATCGGCTTCCGTATAATGAAGAGCCGGCGATTGAAGTACTTGTCCATTTTTAGTTAATTCATCCCTGGTTTTGATAAAAAACGACTGCAATTCCACGGAATCTTCGAAAGCTTGAGAATCGGTCCTGCTGACCATTCTGGCTCTTTCAAAGACTTCGAACATTTCTTCCTGAAACATTTCCAAACGCCTGTATCTTCCTCGGTCCAAGTTGCGTTTAATTATATCCAGAGTTAGTATTTTCCTAATTAATGTTTAAACATTAATTACAGCGAACGCGCGCGCCAGGATATTGGGACAGGGTTCATACAACTTTTGGAAAACAAATTTCCCTGAGATTTCCATGAGGTTTTCCCCCATATACTTCCCTGAATTTTCCAGGTTTTTCTCGTATATGGAGTATCCTAAGGGGCTAATGTTAACGAAGGAGGAGGGGGGGGGCAAATATGACTATTACATAATCAAAGGACATCCCCATATTTTTACGAGCCTCCAAAGTATAGTGTAATGTTAACCCTACGGAGGGAATGTTCACGAACATTTTGCTTCATTACTCGGCCCCTGTTTGTCGTAGCCCTATGTTTTTAGTATGGTTGGATGGGGGGCAAATAGGAGTATAACATACTCAAAGGACATCCCCGTATCTCTAGTATAACCAGAGTTATGAGCCTCCAAAGTTGGGTGTAATGTTAATCCTATGGAGGGGGTATGGTTACGAACATTTTGCTTAATTACTCGGCTCCTGTTTGTCGTAGCCCTACGTTTTTAGTATGTTTGGATGGGGGGCAAATTGGACTATAACATACTAAAAGGACATCCCCGTATCTCTAGTAGAACCAGAGTTATGAGCCTCCAAAGTATAGTGTAATGTTAATCCTATGGAGGGTATGTTCACGAACATTTTGCTTAATTACTCGGCCCCTGTTTGACGCAAATTTCCCTGATTTCCCTGAATTTTACTAAAAATTCTAAATTTCCCTGAGTTTTCCCTGAGGTTTTCGTCAACTATTTATTTCCCTGATTATTCCAGGTTTTCCCTGTTTTCCAGGTTTGTATGAACCCTGTGGGAGGTGGTATTCTTACTGAGGCGGCATTTGATTATCCATATTACTGGTTTCAGTTTCGGCTAATTCAACCAAAGAATCGCTAAAACATCTCCCTTCTTCATCCTGATGATTATAAACCGATATAAAGATATTCGTCAACAATTCTTGAACTAAAGCCTTGACATCGGGAACTCCGTCCTCTGGATCATTCAACTCTAATTTAGTTTGCAAGGCGATGCGTTGCAGCGCCAACGCGTCCTTGTAGATTTGTGAATCGGGTTCGTTGTATTTGCAAGCGTTATCGAACATTAGAATAACGTCCGATAATAAATCCTCCAGACATTCGTATTGACCAAGTTTCAATTTATTCCCGATTCTATCCAAATCCATCGGTTTTTTTATAACCTCGTAATAATCGGGGTAATCCTGAAAACAATTACCCGCCGAAGGTTAGGGACCCAAGTACTTATTCATCTCCCCCCCCCACCCATCGAGTGAAAAATCTCACATTTTTCGAAGGTAATTTAAGAAAAACGGTGGATAATTTCCGTCCGCGATGATCAGTGTATTCTTTGATTGTTTCGAAGAAGGTCCGTAGTTTGTACAAGTGTTCATTATGGGGTGGTCTACCTCGGCCCCTACGCAGATCAACAACAACCGCGCGTGTCCCCAACAATAAAGAAATAAAGAAAAAAAGAAAGAGAAAAGCATTCGCAAAAAATAAAAAAAAACATAAACACACAACAAAAACAATTAAGTGGGTTGGTTTTTCGCAAAATTAACGCAAATTCAAAATAAGTGTAATCGTGATCGGGATAAATTAAGAACTTAAACAGTGAACGTGCCGTGACAAAAGTTCGAAAAGCGAGGGGTCGGACGTTTGGCATTTTAGTGTACGGGATTTTGAGATTTCAAGATTTTGACCAAGATTTTGAGATTTTCCCCAGATTTTGAGATTCTGACTGAGATTATAGAAATCTTGAACTCTAGTCCAAGATTTTAAGATTTCGGGATTTTGTTCAGGATTTTCAGATTTTGAGGGAGATTTTCAGATTTTGAAGGAGATTTTCAGATTTTGAAGGAGATTTTCAGTTTTTGAAGATTTTCAGTTTTTGAAGGAGATTTTTAGATTTCGAGGAGATTTTCAGATTTTGATATTTTAGGGTGATATATCGGGATTTTACGTTAAGATTTCGGGATTTCTAGATTTTAATGTGAGATTTCGGGATTTTCAGATTTTAAAATAGGGATTTTGGGATTTTCAGATTTTGATGTGAGATTTCGGGATTTCGAGATTTTAAGGGTAAGATTTCGGGATTTCGAGATTTTCGAGAGAGATTTTAATAGATTTCAAACGAACTGTACGGGATTTTGACAAACGTCCGACCCCTCGCAAAGTTACCAAAATTATAATAACCGTACGCGTCATCATTTCTAGCTCAAATACAAGAGGGTATAAAATACGACAAAAAGGACTGCAAAATTCTGTTAATGTTATTAGTTTAAGCCACAAATAATTAATTATTCAACAATAATTAAAAAAAAGAGAGAGAAATTAAAGAAGCAAATATATATATATATAGAGAAAGTCGTTTACATACATCTGGTCTTCAAAAAGATCCAAATGTCTGTAAAAGATGCATTTATGAACTCCATCACTAAATACTCTATTTAAATTAAATTAATTTTCCATAATTTACAAGCCTAATTACTTCATATTAAATCTAACTAAAACTAAATATTTAGTAAGAACTTAAAAAAAACAAACAAATACTTAAATGTTTCTAGTACTTTTTTTTCTAATCAAATAATAATAATAATAATAATTTGAGTTAGGTTAGTAATTAATTAGTATAGTTAACTATATAAATTAACCTTAATTAAAACTACCCAAGCATCCCCTTTTTCGCTTACCGTTTCATAACCAATTTGGGTTTAACGTCAATAAGTGGTCCAAGCTCTCTGAGTCGCGCATTCAAAACATTTTCAAGGGTATCAGCGTCAATGTAAATTTGCGATCCTTCTTCGTTATAAGAACGACAATTATTAAACATTTGTCTAAAATCGTTTAGAATCTGTTCCTCAGACGTGTACTGCAATTAAAATATTAATTCAACTCGTACGGTATAATTATTTTAATTTAATTTAAATTAAACCAGAAGTGAGATGAGACTAGAAGTGAAGGGCTCTAGCATTGGTAATAGATCCTGTCATTAGTGAACAAATTTGAGGATTTTACGCCGCTTCAATCGCGCCTACGCTAGAGAGAAAAAAATTGGTCGAGTTCCAAAAAAATTTCTTACCCCCTTCCCCTCAACCTAAAGCGGCGAAACACGGACGCGGGTGCTGGAATCTAGTTCGGCCGTCTACCACCGCGAGCGTCTCACGTTTTGGAGGGGAAATTCAGAAACCGCCACTAGAGGGCCAACCGTTGGTGTGCTATCAAGAATATTCACTTTCGCCGAGTGAAGAATTTGGTTAGCTCAGCAGTGATGCCAGATTGAGGGAAATTTCCCATATCTGGGGAAATTTTGACTCCTAAAAACGGTAAAAAGGGAAAAGGGAAATTCCACCAAAAATTTGCTAAATCTAGGGAAATTCCATGGGAAGAAATATTTTATTCAAAACCTACAATCTCAACATAGAAAATTAAACAACTTCATCAAATTGACCTATTAATTACGTTGGATTCTTATTAGATGGCAACCCTGCTACTGTTTTTAGTAGTTTCCAAACCAGGGTGGGAAATAAGAATTTTTTTTTAAACTGGACATTGGGCCAGCGACCCCTCTGGCCTGGAATAAATAAACTGGTCCATGACCACTGACCAGGGCGCGTCGTTTGCTAAATTGAAGAAGTGGATAATTACAATATATTAGCTAATGTCTGGACTCTGGAAACCCTTGAATTTACTTAGTGGTCCTGTGGACCACTGACCCCCCTTCGATTTAATTTTTAAACTGGTCCAGGCAATTTTTAAACTGGTCATTTGCCCTGTGCCACCGCCTTATTTCCCACGCTGTTCCAAACATTGAATTACCGAATGTCGTCTGCTAAATAACTGACCCATTGTAATCGTTAGGAAAATACATCGCCAAAAACAGTTGTCAAGCTATAATTCTATCATTTTCTATGCGCAGAATCTGGCAACCCTGAACTAGGGAAATTTTGGTCCAAAAAGGGAAATTTTAAGGGCTAGAAAGGGAAATTCCATTTTTCCCACCTGGCATCACTGTAGCTCAGTACTTCTAGTCTCATCTCACTTCTGATTAAACCATTATTAGTTAGTTACTCTATCGTTCTTTATATTCCAATCAATGGTTTTCATGTCCATCGGATTGGTTATAACTTCGTAATAATCGGGGTAATCTTTTCTCGAGGGTTTTTCCATGAACATATTAATTAAGGGTCTATTAAATTCATCCTAAAATGAAGAGTACGCGTTAATTAAACTGAGTTAAATTAAATTAAATTTAAGTACTTAAACAGACGTACGACGTAATCTAGCAGAGTTTTATATAGAAGTTTCATTCTTTTCTTAAGCGGAACCAACATGGGACTGTTATTAATAACCTTTTTCGGTTTTTTCTTTTTAAGATCGTCCATTTCGCTTTCGCTATCAGATTCCTGTTTTATTTTAGACGCGATATGAACTAATTATTACCCCTAATATCAATTAAACCATTAATTACAATACCTTCATATGACTATTAATCAATTCCCGCGCTTTATTTTGCATTATTTTTTGAAGTTTGACGGCATCCTTAAACATTAATAACACGTCAACATTTGATCATATGATCAATTTACGCCAAAAAAAAAATACCTTAAAAAGTTTGGAATCGGGTCTGTTATATCTTTTAGCGTTTTCAAACATGATATTTAAGTCATCGACGACTTCAACCGTACTATTATATCCTCCATTCTATAAAGCGAGCGTGAATGAATGATTGAGGACTTAGTACTTCAACCGAGGGGGCCGTCATTACGCAGAGCGTACGAGATTTGAAATCACTATAGATTTCGATGATTTGACTGATTTGCTAATTTGGAGCCGATTTGAATGATTTGAGAGTGATTTTCATGATTTTCACGATGATTTCGATTCGATTTATGTGATTTGAATGATTTGGAAAATGATTTGGTAGTGGTTTGAATGAACCCGAGTGATTTGGCATTGATTTGATAGTGATTTTAATGATTTGTTGTTTTCTTGATTTGACTGCTTTGTATAGTGATTTGAATGATTTGACTGCTTTGTATAGTGATTTGACTGCTTTGTATAGTGATTTGAATGATTTGACTGCTTTGTATACTATAGTGATTTGAATGATTTGACTGCTTTGTATAGTGATTTGAATGATTTGACTGCTTTGTATAGTGATTTGAATGATTTGACTGCTTTGTATAGTGATTTGAATGATTTGACTGCTTTGTATAGTGATTTGAATGTTTTGACTGCTTTGTATAGTGATTTGAATGCTTTGTATAGTGATTTGAATGATTTGACTGTATAGTGATTTGAATGATTTGACTGCTTTGTATAGTGATTTGAATGATTTGACTGCTTTGTATAGTGATTTGAATGATTTGACTGCTTTGTATAGTGATTTGAATGATTGGACTGCTTTGTATAGTGATTTGAATGTTTTGACTGCTTTGTATAGTGATTTGAATGCTTTGTATAGTGATTTGAATGATTTACTAGTGATTTCACTGATTTGTGTAGCGATTTGAACGATTTGATTAATTTCATAGCGACTTTAGTGATTTGCTAGATTTGGGAAGTGCATGATTTGAATGATTTGAAAACCTAGGTGTACGAGATTTGAAGGAGCGACGGCCCCCTCGACTTCAACCCACTTAGCGAAGAATTTAATTTAATTTAAGAATGTCTACCTTAATTTTAGTTTTAATCTTGAAAAGGGACATTGGATGCTTGATTTCTCTATAGTAGTCAGGATAAAGCCTTGCGTAAGAAAACGGGTGGGGGGACGAAATCGTAATAAATTAAAAAAAAATAAAAAAAAGGTACGGTGGACCTTTTTTAAACTGGCGAAAAGACGATACGATAACATTTACTAAACTAAAATCGGTAAGAGTCGACATACTTTCTCGAGGGTAAACGTAGGAAAGGTTCCGATAAAAGATATCCTTGAGGAGCTTGATGGTTTTTCACAGTTTCATAGAGTTGCCATTGAGGATTTATATCGGCGTCCTCGGGTCCCGAATCATTACCACCTTCCTCTCCTTCGACACCATCTTCTCCAGCCATGAACGAGAAATTAGTCCCTAATCGTAATTAACTTTAATTAATTTCACATACATCAGGCTGGAGAAGAGTTAAGTTCAGGGCCGTCGAGAGAGTTTATGGGCCCCCCTCAAGACAGCCATACGCGCGGGCCCCGGAGAAACTGAACGAATTGCCCCCCTCTCGACGACCCTGGTTAATAAGTTGTTGCAGAAGTGGGATGAGACTACAAGTGAAGGGCCGCTCTAGCATTGGTAATAGATCCTGGCATTAGTGAACAAATTTGAGGATTTTACGCCGCTTCAATCGCGCCTACGCTAGAGAGAAAAAAATTGGTCGAGTTCCAAAAAAATTTCTTACCCCCTTCCCCTCAACCTAAAGCGGCGAAACACGGACGCGGGTGCTGGAATCTAGTTCGGCCGTCTACCACCGCGAGCGTCTCACGTTTTGGAGGGGAAATTCTGAAACCACCACTAGAGGGCCAACCGTTGGTGTCTTATCAAGAATATTCACTTTCGCCGAGTGAAGAATTTGGTTAGCTCAGTACTTCTAGTCTCATCTCACTTCTAGTTGTTTGTATTATCTACCCTGAGCCGAGGCAAAAGAAGAGCAAGACGACGAAGCTGATGACTGCGCGATGGGAACAAATGATTGAACATTAGTTCCCGGAGTTATCCCCCCGACTAAAGAGACGGAGGAAGCGGCGGCGTCTCCTTGAGAAAAGTCCTCGCTATCCGATTCGTACTGAAGGGCGGCGGTTATGGCGGACCATTTTTGTCCGGAGGCCAGTCTCCTGGCTCTGGAAACACAGGAGGTTGTGGGTTGGGACGATGATGTTGGGGTACTTGATGACGTTGAGCTGCCAGCGCTCGAAACTGGGCTTTGAAGAATGGGGTGACGCCTGATGGTGCTCTTTAAGGTGGATTGCCCTCCGCTTATGATCAGACTGCCGCCCATCCGAACAACAAGCGTGGGGGAAAGAGATACAAACCGCCATCCCAAACACATTAACATATCGCTACTATCTTTCTATAATCATCTCTCACTAATAAACACTTAATTTTCTAAGGTTCATTAAATTAATTAATCTATTGTTCCCCCACCAGCAATTGTCAGCTCAACGTTCAGGTTGTTTTTTTTTTGTTTTTTGTTTTTTTTTAAGAATCATTCAACATAAATAACATTTATTAATTTTTAAAGAATAAAAAATAATATTAATGCTAAAAAGCAATTAAGTTAATTAATTTAAATATGTTTTCTTTCACAATATGATCACGGTTGCTATAAAAAATCTTTTAGTCATAGCTAAACTATACTTCATTAAGATTTAAAGTGCGTCTAAGCAAAGTGAAAAAAAGACAACTGAAGAAAAAACCAACGGTAAAATAAAAGTGCGTGTGGCTTTTGAGACACTTACCTGATCCTTTCACTGGTTTTGGCCGGTTGAACTTTTCTCTGATCAATTTCGTACTTTTTATTGACAATTAATTTTCTTAATTGCGCCGCGTCTTTATATATTTGAGATCCGGGTTCGTTAAACGTTTTGGCGTTCTTAACCATTAATAACAGATCTTTTTCCATATCGTTTAAAGACACGTATGATAAATTTTGAATCTTAGTCGCGATCATTTTTAGATCAATCGGATCGTTAATGACTTTATAATATTCGGGATATCTCTGTAGTGATTAATCCCTTATTAAGTACTCTTGTTCATTATTTTTATTACTGATATCAGAAGTGAGATGAGACTAGAAGTGAAGGGCTCTAGCATTAGTAATAGATCCTGGCACTAGTGAACAAATTTGAGGATTTTACGCCGCTTCAATCGCGCCTACGCTAGAGAGAAAAAAATTGGCCGAGTTCCAAAAACATTTCCTATCCCCTTACCCTCAACCTAAAGCGGCGCAACACGGACGCGGGTGCTGGAATCTAGTTCGGCCGTCTACCACCGCGAGCGTCTCACGTTTTGGAGGGGAAATTCAGAAACCGCCACCAGAGGGCCAACCGTTCTTGTGTTAAGGCCGGTTCAGACGACACTATTTTTCTTGCTACGCTCGCTGTGCTGAGCTCATCAGATTTTCTGGCTTCACCAGCCTTTAGAAAATTCACTGTTCACACGAACAAAATTTCCTCACCGAGGTCAACAGTGAGAAAATTTTGTCCGTGTGAACAGTGAATTTTATAGAGGCTGGTGAAGCCAGAAAATCTGATGAGCTCAGCACAGCGAGCGTAGCGAGAAAAAGAGTGTCGTCTGAACGGGCCTTTATCAAGAATATTCACTTTCGCCGAATGAAGAATTTGGTTAGCTCAGTACTTCTGGTCTCATCTCACTTCTGCTGATATTTACCGTTTTCGATGGCAAAAGTTGAAACATGGAGCTCAAAAATCGACCATCATGATCAGCGGCCGTCATAACAGCCGAGAAAAGTTCTTCGTAAGGACTTTCCTCTTCTTCAATTGATTGATCAGAATCTTTTTTATCGGAGTCGGGAGTTCTAAGCTCCTCCTCTCTTTTGTAATCCATTCCAAATGTTGGATCTAATAATTCATTCTTCGTGACGTTAAATAGGTCCCAAATCGCGCAAGCGTCTCTGTATCCCGGACTTGTTTTCTGTTTTCGAAATTGGAGAAAGTTTCCATAGAGGTACTCGCTGGAAGAAAGTGAAGCTTACCTTATAAAAGGCTTTGGCATTAGCTATCATAAGTTCCATATCGGCTGTCATTTGATCAACATCGTCATATTCGTCCATTTTTATCTTTTGTTGGATTTTCATTAAATCCATGGGTGTAGTAACAACGTCGTAATATTCGGCGCAAGTTCTATCGATACATAGTGATTAGACTAGGAGGATTGATACCTTTTACACCAGGAGACCCGGCTACTTGGCGGACAAAGCGAGGTACCAAGTAGCGTGGACTCCTGGTGTAAATGGTATCAATTGACGGTACTAGTCTCAAAAATGTGTAGAATTATAAAGATTGACGGATACCTTTTCTTGGGTACACGGACAAAATTTTCGCAGAGAAGCCTGCCTTCTTCCGTTTTATGGTTACGAATAGTGTCATATAGTTCTTGACACAGTTCGTTCTTACGACGAATGAATAATAAACATAAAGAACTTGATTAATTTTAAGAATTAACTTACAATATCCATTGTTCTTCGTTTTCTCTTGGGTATAACGATGGAATCTCCGTCATCGTCTTCCCCTATAGTTCGTCTTCTCTTCGGCATTATTGACAAAAGATTCGTTAACCCTAAGTCTCAAACGTTCACAGATTATTTTTTGGATAAATTGGTTCATAAAATCGCGTTAATAAACATTTACCGCGATCTTACAACTATAATAACTTATATTTTAATTTTTGTAATTAGTTAAATTGCAATTAAAACAGAGAAGGACGTACGCAAACGCGATTAGCAGCGTCAAGCTCAATGACTTCCTAGCTACCGTCAATGGTGGCGCGTTTTGGCATAAAGCGGGTCAATCGCTTTGGCTACGTTCAGTAACTGCTAGCGCACGCAGCGCTGCGCGCATCGGAGACCGATTTTTCTACTGTACGGTTTTTCGCACTTCCGGTTTCTACGTCACGCTACGCATCGATGGGACACCGATCACAGCGGCTGGATGAGCAGGTTTTTTCGATGCGAATCGGATTTATGACGTCATTAATTGAAGTTTAACATGGCGAGCAATCCAGTCCAAAGCCACTAGCGAAACAATAACACATTTTTCTTTTTTAGATCTTTTCGATTCAACTGCTATTAAGGTTAATTCCGTTTCATCATAATAGATACTTCATTTAATAACAAAAATAACAGTTTTCGATTCAATCCAAGATCTCTAGCAGACGCCATCATGAAACCATCATCAAACGCAACAGAGAGAGGAAAAAAATCGTTCAGTAACGTCTGACGTCACTCTGACGTAGCGTTCGGAAAAATACACATCGGTAGCGGTAACGGCTTTTTCCGATTTCCAGTTACTGAACGTAGCCTTTGTTTCCACCATTTTACGGTTGTCGTCTGCTTAAAGCTTACGAAAAACCCATTATAGCGCTTTTCTTTACGAACCTTGCGAAAAACCTGCTAAAATAGGGCCATCTGGATTTAACTAATTTTTATTTTTTCCTCTGAGGCCCCAGCGCGTACGGGCCTCTACCCAATGCCCCTTTCTTTGCCAAAATACGTACGAATCTGTACCTGTACGGGCCTTCTTAGAAAATCTAGGCGGTGTTAGGTAAACACGTGGGTCTAGTAGTTTCAGTTTATGAAACAAACGAGTTAAAATGAATCGTTTAATTTTTAAAACCAGATTTTTATCAAATATACCCGTATTTCACAAACATTTAAGGTTTTATAGCGTGAAATTTCCCCAAAAAGCTTCCAAATTTGATAAACCCATAGCATTTGTGAAGCCAGTTAGATCCCAAGTTCGAATATCAAAACCTATAAAACCTCATAAAAATTATGATACCGAACTCGTAATAAATAAAAATTTACTGAAAAAATTTGAAAATGACGAGTCAGAATTTCAAGAAGATGATGAGGAACTTTATCAAAAACTAGTTCATAAACCCGAGGAGTTTTATGATCAATATAAAAAGTTTGTTACAAAACTGAGTGGTGTTATTTAAAGCTGGCGCGTTTTAAACCAAATTTCTCATTAATTTAGAGACGAAAGGTCACAAAGGGAACTAGTTAAACGAAAAACTATCGAAAGAAAATACTTTAAAAAGGAAAAAGAACCATGCCTAATCACGTGGGCTGCTAGGGAACAAATTATTTATCTAAATAACTTAGATCCAGATGAATGGAACCCAAAACATCTTTCGGAATGTTTTCCTATCACTGAAGAAGCTGTTAAAGTAATAATTAATCTAACCCTAACATAATAATAATAATATTAATTTGAATCTTTGCAGAAAATACTAAAAAGCTCTAGGAAATGGAGCCAAAATGTTTCGGAACATAGGAAACAAATGCACGATAAAGTTGTTGTCAACAACTGGAAATTACTTAATGAAGGAAAATTACCGAATGTTAAACCCGAATTACTTCAGCTTCAACTAGAAGGGAAACTATCACCCACTTTATCGTTACCCAATCAAAATTTACCCCAAATTCAACCCAAAGTTCTTTTACCCAAACCCGAGAAACCCAAAGGGGAATTCCTATCTCTAATATCTCCTTACCTGAAAGACACGTCTCCCGAAAATAAATTACAAGAGCCTAAACACTACAATGAAAAATCCCTGAAAATATTAATGACTGAAGATGACTTCCCTAAGAAAAACAATTATTCAAGAAAACGTGATGTCACATCTGAAACTTTTCAAGAAACTCTGAAAGATGAAGTTAAAAATTACGTGAAAATTAATGTTGTTAATGAATCAATTAGTAATCCAGTTGAATTCAAAGACGCAGATGCGAAAGAAGACTTTCAATACGTTCAAAAATATAAGGAAACTGTTGAACTTACGGTGGATTCTGATAATGCTTACTTGTATAACCATGAAACGAGTTACCAACATCCTGTTGGGAAAACTGATAATGAAACTGACAAAATTACAATACCAAAGTCAAAATATAAGGAAGGCGCTTTGTATAAAGTTAATAATAACTTTTATAGTGACGACGGCGAATTTTTATTCAAAGTTCCTTTCCTGAAATGAAAATAAACAATATTCAAAATATTAAAAAACAGGGTTCATACAACTTTTGGAAAACAAATTTCCCTGAGATTTCCAGGTTTTTACTCACATACTTCCCTGAGTTTTCCAGGTTTTTCCCCTATATGGAGGATCCTATGGAGCCAATGTTAACGAAGGAAGGGGGGGGCGAATAGGACTATAACATACTCAAAGGACATCCCTGTATCTTTATTAGAACCAGAGTTATGAGCCTTCAAAGTTTAGTGTAATGCTATTCCTATGGAGGGAATATTCACGAACATTTTGCTAAATTACTCGGCCCCTGTTTAACGGAAATTTCCCTGAATTTTAGTAAAAATTCTAAATTTCCCTGAGTTTTCCGTCAACTATTTATTTCCCTGATTTTTCCAGGTTTGTATGAACCCTGAAAAAAACTTGACATTTTGATTTATTCATCAGTGAAATTTATTAATTATTTTCTTAATTATTTGATTTCAAAGCGAAGAATTTAGAATTGGGGTACAATAAATAAAAAAAGGTTGCTAGTAATTTTAATTTTATTTTTAATTAAAATGCTTCCTCCGAATTTAGAGTGTGTTCATCCTTCAATCTTTGAAATCTTTGAATAACTTCCTCGACACTAAATTCACCGTGAACTTTATTATCTCTGGTTCGAACATTGACATTCCCAGAAGATTTTTCTTTCTCTCCCACAACTAAAAAGTATTAATAAAATTAAATTAATTTAATTAAGCTTAGCAAAATTAAATTAATTAAGATTAAATAGAAAAATAATTAATTTTACCAAAGATGAAGTTATATTGGGCAAGTTGGGCATTCCTAATTTTTTTATTCATGGTATTTCCTTGATCTAAATCAACATCGCATAAGAAACCGGCGTTAAAGACTTTATCTTTAACTTCTTGGGCGTAATCGTCAAAAGGAGGGCCAACTGGGACCACAATGGCTTGACGCGGGGAAAGCCAAAAAGGCCATTTTCCACCAAAATTTTCAGTTAAAATGGCAATCATCCTCTCAATTGAACCATAAATAGCGCGATGGATTATAACTGGACGTTTCTTCTCACCAGTTTCGCTAGAAAATATAATTATAATTAACTATTATCAGAAGTGAGATGAGACTAGAAGTGAAGGGCTCTAGCATTGATAGTAGATCCTGGCATTAGTGAACAAATTTGAGGATTTTATGCCGCTTCAATCGCGCCTATGCTTGAGAGAAAAAAATTGGTCGAGTTCCAAAAACATTTCCTACCCCCTTCCCCTCAACCTAAAGCGGCGAAACACGGACGCGGGTGCTGGAATCTAGTTCGGCCGTCTACCGCCGAGAGCGTCTCACGTTTTGGAGGGGAAATTCAGAAACCGCCACTAGAGGGCCAACCGTTGGTTTGTTATCAAGAATATTAATTCACTTTCGCCAAGGGAAGAATTTGGTTAGCTCAGTACTTCTAGTCTCATCTCACTCTGCTATTATTAACTTTAATAATTATTTAGTAAGTATTACCTCGTGTAATGCAAGTTAAATCTAGTTGGAAGTTGGAAATCAAGTTGAATTGTGGCGCATTGATGTTGTCTCTTTAAAGCATCCATAATAGTGATATCAATCTATAATAAAAATAATTAAATTTAATTTTATCTAGGCCTGTGCGATTACTCGATAGGACTCGAAAGCTCGATCGAGCCTCGAGCCGAGTACTCGGCTCGAGGCTCGAGAATCAACTTTTGAAAGGCTGGACTAGTTTTCGAGCCTCGGATAAAAGCTCGAGACCAACGATTAAGGTTATCGAGGTTCAGTCAGTGGTCTGTGAGATTCTAGATTAGGTTAAAGGTCAAGAATTGCGATCTAACACAATATACTGAATGTTAAGACGCTGCAGTGACGCGCGAAATAGGAAATTATTCTGGTTAGTGCTTTTTTGTAAGCCCACATTTGATTGGCGTAAGTTTTAATTCCACTTTTGGGCAAAGAAAAAAATTAAAAATCATTCCTGAAGTTTTACTTTTATGTACAGAAAAATACGCTTAGTTTGTATTATCAATGCCATTTTCAGTGCACGTAAGTAATTTCGATTAGTGATAATAGGATTCGAGTTTAATTAGTCAAATAAAAGTTTATCTGTTATATTTACGAATTAATAGGGTTTTTTCTTCACTAAGGCCAGTAATTGAAAGAGTAAAGGAATATCATACCAAATTAAGAGCTAAAATTGAAAGTCGTTAAGGCTCGCCATTGAAATTTTAGGCTCGATTAAAGCTCGAAACCAGATTTTGAACATGCAGCTTAAGGCTCGAAGCTCGATAAGAAACTCGAGGCTCGGCTCGAAGCTCGATAAGAAACTCGAGGCTCGGCTCGAAGCTCGATAACCGAAAAAAGCAAGGCTCGAGGCTCGGCTCGAACCCATAAAATCAAGGCTCGCACAGCCCTAATTTTATCTCAATTAAAACAGTTTAAATATTACTTTTGGTCCATAAAAGGCGCCATCACCGGGATTAAGAGTCCATTTTTCACCCCTAGCATCCAAACTATCCGCTAATTGCTAAAAATTAGAAGTAAATAAATGTTAATTAAACTAAAAGTACATAATTAAATGAACGTAATTATACTTTTTCGGCGTCATTCCAAACTTCAATATCACCCAAATAATCATCAGGACGAGTTGATAACTTCAACTGGAATGTGAATCCAAAGACACCGTAAACATAAGTCAAGAAATCTAAAGCTCCTTTCATTTCATCAGAAATCTGTTAAAAATATTTATTATTAGATTTAAAATATATTAATTTACAATTAGAAATATAATTAATTAACCTGTTCTGAAGCGCAAAAAATATGGGCGTCATCTTGTTGAAAACGTCTAACTCTTGTCAAACCAGTTAAAGCCCCTGAAAGTTCATTCCGGTGTAAAACTCCAAAATCAGCCATTCTTAATGGCAATTCTCTCCAAGATCGTGGACGATGGTCGAAGATTAAACTAATGAAGATTATTTAAGTTAATTTCGCGTTAATTATTAAGATTTAATTAAGAATTAACTACCAATGCCCGGGGCAATTCATTGGTTTCAAAGCAAATGTTTCTTTTTCAGAATCAAATGAAAACATGTTATCCTAGAAGAGAAATGATTATATTTAATTAAGTTAATTAATTATAATTAATTTTAATTATCTTATTGTACAGAATAATGTTGCCAATGTCCCGAAGTTTCCCAAAGCTTGCTGTTATAAATATTGGGAGTAACAACTTCATTAAATCCACGTTTTCTATACTCAGTCTATAATCAAATATTATTTTAAAATTAATTACTCGTAATTAATTAATTAATTTTAATCTCTTGGCTTCAATACCTTAATAAAATTGACAAGAGTATTATAAATATGAGCTCCTTTAGGTTGAAAGAAACAACTTCCGGGACTGAGTTCGTGAAAAAAGAAAAGTTCTTGTTCGCGGCCAATTTTTCTGTGATCTCTTTTTGCCGCCTCTTCTTGAAACTTTTGCCATTCTTTTAATTGTTTATTATCAGGGAAAGAGATTCCATAAACGCGTTGTAATGATTCAGCGTCTGCCTTTCCTTCCCAATAAGTTGCCGAGCTCTAAAATTAAAATTTACAACCCATATAACAACATTCAGCAGGGTTCATACAACTTTTGGAAAACAAATTTCCCTGAGATTTCCATGAGGTTTTTCCCCATATACTTCCCTGAATTTTCCAGGTTTTTCTCATATATGGAGTATCCTATGGAGCTAATGTTAACGAAGGAGGGGGGAGGGGTAAATAGGACTATTACATAATCAAAGGACATCCCCATATCTTTATGAGCCTACAAAGTTTAGTGTAATGTTAATCCTATGGAGGGGATGAACATTTTGCTCATTTACTCGGCCCCTGTTTGTCGTAGCCCTACGTTTTTAGTATGGTTGGATGGGGGGCGAATAGGACTATAACATACAAGGACATCCCCGTATCTCTAGTGGAACCGGAGTTATGAGCCTCCAAAGTATAGTGTAATGTTAATCCTATGGAGAGTATGTTTATGAACATTTTGCTTAATTACTCGGCCCATGGTTGACGCAAATTTCCCTGAATTTTACTAAAAATTATAAATTTCCCTGAGGTTTTTGTCAACTATTTATTTCCCTGATTATTCCAGGTTTTCCCTAACTGTTTTCCAGGTTTGTATGAACCCTGATTCAATCAGCACAAAAAAAAACCACATTATACTTTAGTGACGGAAACAGCTTTAATTTTTCCAGTGTTCCTAACATGTGGACCCCTGCACAAATCAATCAAAGGTCCACAACGATACGCAGTTGTTGTTGCAGTTTTTACTTTTTCATTTAAGATTCTAACTTTGAATGGATTATACTAAAATAAAATTATTAATTAAATTAATCACTTTTCATTGAGAAAAATAATTAATTTACCTTAAACATCTCTAAGAGATCCTCTTTCTTAATTTCTAATCTTTCAAAAACTTGTTTTTCTTTAACAATATTTTTCATGAGGCTTTCAACTACAGGGAAATCGGAGCTAGATACTCCTTTCTCTTCAATAAACATATCATAATAGAATCCATTCTCAATGGGAGGGCCGTAACATAGGCAACCTCCGTAGAGTCTCTCCATAGCTTCTCCTAAAACATGGGCGGAAGAATGCCAAAAGACTTGTTGACCTTCATCATCGTCAAACTTAAGGAGTTGGAGTTTGCAATCGCCTTCCAAAGGGCGATCCAGGTCCCAAAGTTCCCCGTTAACTTTAGCAATGACTACATTATCAGCCAATCCTTGACTAAAAATGGGGCAATTTTGATATATCGGTTACAATATATATATATATTTCTAAGGTGTAGGCATGGATAAAGAATGCGCGTGCGGAAATTAGTTTTCACACTATAGGATCGGCAACTCCCTATCTCGAACGACAGAATATTCTGTGTACACTCTGTTACTACATCGGTTGTCAGCACGCGCAAAGCCAGGTCTCTATGTAATCTAGCCCTGCGCATGCTGACAAGAGACAAAAAACTTCAGGATATTTTAAACTTAAATCCTGAAGATCCTGAAGTTTTTTGTCTCTTGTCAGCATGCGCAAGGCTAGATTACATAGAGACCTAGCTTTGCGCGTGCTGACAACCGACGTTGTAACAGAGTGTATACAGAATATTCTGTCGCCCGAGATAGGGAGTTGCCGATCCTGTAGAGTGAAAACAAATTTCCTCATCCATGGTGTAGGCTTCAAATTGAATAAATACCTAATCCCTTGGGCTACTTTGTAAGGCGAAGTTTCCCACGATGTTCCCTCTACTTCTTTCCCATCTGGTAAAGTGACTTTAATGGGCTCTTTAGGTTTCAATGCTATTTCTTCCTTGTATTGAGTTTTTAATTTCTCCCAAAGTTGAATTCTCTCCTCAATATAAGAGGGCCAAGGTTTAAGTTCGGATAAAGTAGATTTTTCAGCCATAATTTCCTTTTTCTAAAGAAAATATTGCCAATAAATTAATTTAAGTCAAATTAAAACTATCTTTGCCTTATGACATCACTGCAAAATAAATTGCATCATCCTGATAATTTATGTACCTATATGTATTATTTCTAAGTGGATTTGTTGGGTTTAAGGGAATTATTATAGTATTAAAGATTTTCATTTAGTTAATTACTATAATTATAATACTTAAAAAACCGGTGATAGTTGGATTTTAATTAGGCTTAACCACCGGCAAGATCGGGCATGGCTTCTAAAGTGACTAAGGCTTAAGACTCTTCAATACGGAATGCATACACATCACTAACTTAAAAAAAATATACCCTTTGACGAGAGAAGTACGAAATAGACTTGTAACGATATAATTTGATTGTCCTATTAAACTTAGAGAAAAATCTAACAGTAAACATTAATTAAAAAATGCAAAACATTACACGATTCGATAAATTTCCGAGTTTCGACGTCCACACTGCAGATTTGACACACTGCTGCAAATTTGAAATTTCTGCAAACCCGCGATGGGGAAGAATGAACCAATAATATTTATCAAAGAAATGACGTCATGGACACTTTTCCTGCAAACAGGGATGCCATATTGGGCTGGAAATCCGCCAATTGGGCTTCTTCTAAAAAATATTGGCTGGAAATAAACGGGTTGGCTGTTGGCTGAAAATTGGGCTTGTCGGGGTTTTTCTTTGGCTTTCTGTACTTAAAATACCGCCATAAGTTAATTATACCTCTAAGTACACAAATCGCTTCCACTTCTATGGCAATAGTGTTTGTCTGGCTCCCTTTAATGAAACCCTATACCTCAACTTCAATACAAAATTGTACCGCCTAGCCTAGCGTTTCTTTTATCCCTTTTAGAATGTTTCAGGACTGAAACCGCCTCTATCTCACGAGAGAGAGAGGGATTTGGGGTTGCTCAAGTAAAATTCGTTCCCCCCAGTGCCTGCCTATACGAAACGTAAAAATCTCCTTTATTCCACTGGATGATTTTTTTTTCGTCTCGACCGCTTGGTGGCTGCACCGCGACAGAAATTTCAAAATTTTCTCTCTTCGGATCTTAGCGCTATACGAGTTCTGACGTCACAGAAGCCTGCAGAAGATGCCCAGTTTTAACCCGTATTTGTGTACTTAGAGGCATTATTAACTTATGATACCGCCAATAGGCGAAGATCATTTAAAATACCCAAAAAACTGACAAATTTTTGTGTAGCTTATAATTCGTCAATTTATGGTTAAATAAAGTGGTTTCATTTTGTTTTGGGTTTTAAAAATGGTGTTAGTATGTAATATGCATTGAAATTTCTAAAAGAAAAACAAATTCCAAATTTTCACGATAAATTTTTGGCTTGTTTTTGGGCTGGATTGTTTAGATCTTAGTCAGTTTTTGGGCTTCTTTTCGAAATATAGATTGGCGGTTTTTAGGGCTTGTTTCCAATTTGATTTTGGCGGGTTGAAGGTTTTCAATCTGGCATCCCTGCCTGCAAATGCAAACGTTGTCACGCTGCACTGCAGTCTCTTCGAAAAAGTCGAACTTGTCGTCAAAATGTCAGACGCCGAGTGGGGTAAATAAATTCTATAATTAATTTTAATTAATATTAATAATAATTATAATGTTTAATTATAGACAAAGACGACTATGAACCGCCAACAGTTGTTAAAAAACCCGTTTTCACAGACCGGTGGGATGGAGAAGATGAAGATGATATAAAGGTACAGAAACTTTTTAGGCCTTTGCTATGAAAAATAAGATTAAATTCTGCTAAATACCTTATAAATAAGGGAACAATATTAATTAGGAACCCTAATTATCTACTAATATTACGTAGAATAGGCCTAATTTTAATCTATAAGGTAAGGAAACAGTTCCAGCTGTTACTTTCATTAGGGTCAAGGTTTTAGTAGTGAAATGACCTACTTTTGATTTGAACTTAACATTTATTTAAAAATCATTACTTAAGGATAATTGGGATGAAGAAGAATCAAAAGAGAATGACCAACCCGATGGAATAATTCGAGCTTCCCAAGCAAAGAAAAAGAAACCCCTGGCCCAAATTATCGCTGAAAAAGAAGAGAAAAGAAGATTAGAATTAGAAAACAAAAGGAGATTAGTAAGTTTTGGAAACATTTACCATGGATAAAGAATGCGCGTGAGGAAATTTATTTTCACTCTACAGGATAGGCAACTCCCTATCTTGGGCGACAGCTTATTCTGTATATACTCAATTACAACATTGGTTGTCAGCACGCGCAAACCTAGGTCTCTATGGAACGTAGCTTTGTACTGTATTTTAATAAACTAAGGCCTAGAGGTCCGTGCACTCGAGCTAAAAAAAACACTCAGATATTTTAAATCCTGAAGATCCTGAAGTTTTATGTCTCTTGACAGCACGTACAAAGCTAAATTACATAGAGAAATAGCTTTGCGCGTGCTGACAACCGATGTTGTAACAGAGTATATACAGAATAAGCTGTCGTTCGAGATAGGGAGTTGCCGATCCTATAGCGTGAAAACAAATTTCCGCACGCGCATTCTTTATCCATGCATTTACTTTGATGGCAATATACGGGTGGAAATGTAAACAAAAGTTTTGTAAATAGATGGAAGAAAGTAGTAAAGAACTTAGTCCGGAGGAAAAATTAGCTGAAAAACTTAGGAGGCAAAAATTGCAAGAAGAATCAGACTTACAATTAGCGAAAGAAGCATTCGGTATTACAGATTCGGAATTGTCCACTAAGGAAGAATTAGACGAGTTTAAAAATTCATTAGTTACTAAAATATTACAACAACAAGTGAGTGAGTTTTACAAGAAATCCCTCAAAAATAATAATTAAATTAACATTAAAATGTTTCCTATTAAGAAATCTTCCCATTTTGTAACATTTTTGGATGACTTATTTCGAGAATTGGTGGTTAATTGTAAGCAAAAATTTAAATTATCCTTAAAATAATCCAAAATGGCTGACATCCCCTGGTTGATTAAGTGACCAAGGCTTAACTTTAAGCCTAATCTTGAGATGATAGCCATTTTCAAAATTAAAATTGACGACTTTTATCTAAAATTATTTATTTACTCTTCCAGTGGAACCTCAGGATATAAAAAAATTATCGGCAACCCTAACAGCTGTAGCTGTAGAAAAAGGGAAAAAGGTATTGGTAAAGTCACAGGGCAAAAACGGAGGACGTTTAAATAAGCCAAGGCTTAAGGTTGTTAGTCTTATTAAGGGCCTTTTAAAATATATTGCAGGACCCAAAAGCCAAGGCGAAAGCCAAGAAAAAGAAGGCCGCTCTTAATATAGGGAAAGGAAATGCCGGAGATTTAGACCTAGAAACCTTTGATAATGAATATGAAGACTTTATTTAAATAAAAGAGCAACTAATTAATTAATTAATAAGATTGTTGGTTTCTCTTCCAATTTTTTCTGTAAATTTTTTCAAAACAAATAAGAAAAAGAAAACTTGTTTTCTCTTATTAATAATTAATAATATGATATAATGAAATTTTTTTAAAAAATAAAGATTGATTGTAAGATTGGTTAACAAGTGTTTGTTATTATTTATATCTATGAAAAATAGTTAACTCTCAATTATAACAAACTTTAATTTATCTCTTTGTAATTTTGAATTTGAATTCATCGGGCAGCTTTTTCTGAGTGATAATGTCTTGTAGATACGCTCCTCCGTCTCCTTTCAAAAGATCAGCAGTGACATCCATGAAACCTAATTGATTGGCGATTTGATATCTTACAGCTACGTCATTACAGAAGTTTAGTAATCTCTTCATGTTGTTTTGTTGACGTTCACCCCTGTTTTGACTCAAGACGTACCTGAAGTTGAATTAAAAATTTCAATATATTAATTGACAAAGTTTATGCTAAGCCTTTGTAGTCTCAACAACGTGGCGCGATCGTCCCTTTTCAAAATGGCGTCAACTATTAATTGACAAAGTTTAAGCTAAGCCTTTGTAGTCTCAACAACGTGGCGCGATCGTCCGTTTTCAAAATGGCGTCAACTATTATTTGACAAAGTTTAAGCTAAGCCTTTGTAGTCTCAACAACGTGGCGCGATCGTCCGTTTTCAAAATGGCGTCGACTATTAATTGACAAAGTTTAAGCTAAGCCTTTGTAGTCTCAACAACGTGGCGCGATCGTCCGATTTCAAAATGGCGTCAACTATTAATTGACAAAGTTTAAACTAAGCCTTTGTAGTCTCAACAACGTGGCGCGATCGTCCGTTTTCAAAATGGCGTCAACTATTAATTGACAAAGTTTAAGCTAAGCCTTTGTAGTCTCAACAACGTGGCGCGATCGTCCGTTTTAAAAATGGCGTCAACTATTAATTGACAAAGTTTAAGCTAAGCCTTTGTAATCCCATCAACGTGGCCCGAGCGTCCATTTTCCATTATCAAAATGGCGCCAAGTCGCGGCAACGTGGCGCGAGCCTTTGTGACGTCGATTTTCATTCAAATTCGGATGAACCGCTGTTGGGATAAAATAATAAAATGTAACTCGCCTTCTAGCTACTCCGCAAATAATATCGGGATTGATTCCCAAATTGGCTTGGAAGTCTCGGAAATAATCCCAATCGCCTCTTTCGATGACATTCTGGAAAATGGCCTGATCCCAGGATCTTTGATGTTCGTAAAATGAAGCGACGATAAATGAATGTTGAAATACTTTATGTTCGACAAGAAATTTATGGACGGCGTCTTCGTCCCGTTCCAAGTGAAGAATCCATATATTATTGGTGCCGGAACTAAGATGAATTTGAAGAGCAACGAGTTCCGCGTACCTCAGGACCCTTTCGGCGCGTCTGAGGCAGCCATCTTCAACGTATTTCTTGGTGGACGCTTCGAAATCTTGAAGAATGGCTTCCAAAGTCGATTTAAAATTGGCTTTAGACATATCGGATTCTTTAAGATGTTTAAGTCGATCTTTGGCCGAATTCTCTAACATTTCCGCGATTTCTCGAAACATTTTAAACTTAACAGCCAGCATGGAGTAAACCTCGCGATCGCTAACTCCGTGGTGACGTTTCAGGTAATCTAACAGAGCTAAACGAAGCATGGGGAGCTAAAATTCGATAGAAAGAAATGTAAGCCTACTTTGACGCGGAAAGTTACTTAGTATCGTTAGACTTACCTCTTCAGTATTTTTACTCAGCAAGATATCGAATTGTTCGTGTTCCCGAAGTACATCAAAAATGTACTTCAATTCTCCGTATCGTCCAATCCCGGTTAGCAAAGACAACATCAAAGAAAACTCGTGTTTTTCCTCTAACTCCGCCGTCAATTGGCGAACTTTACTCAACGTCTTGGAGATCCCTTCCATATTGCAACAAGAAGTGAAACAAGAGTGGCAACTGACGCAAACGGCAACTTCGTAAATATGACACTTTTTATTGGAATCTTCTTCGACGTCCTCGGTCTTCGCGGTGGTAATGTCTCCTAGAAGTTTATAGCCGAGTGACGATGGTTCATTACATAAGCGGAATAACTGTTGATTGAAGGCCACGTTATCTTCGTCGGTCTTCAATGACATTTCCATCACTTTGGCGCCCGTCAGGATAACGGATTTCTTAATGTAATCCGTGATTTTCTTATAGATGCAATTAACAATGTCCTCATCCGGAATTTTTCTTACAACGCAGAGTTCTTTCGCCAAATTAAATCGGCCCGGATTGGAACAATTTAAAAGGTTTAGGAAGATTCGAATCGAATCTTTCTCGGCCGCGATTTGATTATAAGAAGACCAAAGCATCTAAAGAAGACGGAGAAAAGCCAGATGGGACAAATACTTCTTAAACAACAATTAAGGGGAAAGACGCGCGCGTACCTGAGACACTTGGTAATGAATTTTAATTCTCTGACAACCAATCTTTCCACGAGGAATGGCCTGTTGAATGCTTTCGATAATTTCCAATACCGATAACGAAGTCATTTTGCCATCGGGCCAAATCAATTCCGCGACTTTGGGGTCAATTTCGGATGGAGTACAAATTTCCCTGACTAACTTCAAACACGTCAAAACGGCCTCTAATTCGAAAGAATAATACTTAAACATAACGGCCAGCTTCCACGCTTGACCGACGTAACCCAAATCCAAGAGAGACAAAACAACTTCGTTCAAAGCCATTTGTTCCTAATAAAACCGTGGGTGGAGAATAAATTAAAAAGGAGATGTCCTCCGAGTAAAGACACGGACACGTTAAAACTGTGGGAACAAATAAACGAGACTCAACATTGAACGGAGACATTCTCACAGATTCGAATTTTAATTGAAGCGGTTCCTGATCCAAAGCAACGTGATTAAAGTCCCAAAGTTCCCAGTAATGAAGATCAACACTATCCCCAGTGTAGGAGTCAATGACCAATTTAGTTTGTTCCGAATCTCCATCCTTGAACTAAAATTTTAATTCTCAATAAACCCTAAAAGGTGTTTTCATCTTCGAGATGAAGAATGAACCTACAAGATTTTCCATTCGGCACTGAAAGCAACATAACCACATGGCCATTTCTTTCTCGGCCAAATCGGGTGTATTGGCTTTTTTAGACCATTTTACGATTAATGCCAAAATATAGTAACGTTCCAAGTAGGTCAAGGATTTTTCGCACCATTTCGTAAAGAAATGAACCGCAATTTCGGGAGATAATTTCTCGAAAGTAAAACTTTGATCGCATTTCTCCCAGAAACCTTTTCTTATCTGGTAATTTTCTTCTAGAAACTCGGCGTCGTTATTAAGTCGCGACACGACAACCGTTTCTTTCGGTATATTCGATAAAATTCCGAATCGAATCGCTTGATCGTAGAATTTTTGCGATTGCAAATCGCGAATGACTAAGGTAGCCGCTTTAATAAAATTAGGATCGTCTCGAGGACTCAAGAGATCCTTAATAGGAACTTGAACTTGGCATTCTTCCACGCAAGCCAATAGAGAATGTAACGTTTTAAAATCAATCGATGACGTAGTAAAAATATCTCCAAAATTCGATAGATTCGAAAGAAATAACTTTCTTTCGTAGCAATTCTTATACAGAATTAAACATTCTTCAACAAATTTTAAAATCAATTCCTCCGTCCATTTTGCGTCACCGATACTATGTCGATTGTTACTCCACGATTCGAACATGGCCTAAATTTAGTCAACATGAATTAATCTAAAGAGGAATAGCTAAGCCTAACTTAAACATTGTAAGTAGGCCTACCATTTTAGATTTAAATTCTTCGAGTTTCGTTACACTTTGGGTGTATTTCTTGGAATAAAAAAACATGACTAGAAATTCGGTGAAGGATAATAACGGAGAATGCTACAATACGCGGCGACGAAAAAAAATCATTTAAGACTATACCGGAAGTAGAACTGTTAAATTAAACTTACTGGAAAGAAAAATTTACAGCACCGATTTAAAACCTTGAGTAATCCCATTTGAACCAACTTGATCATAAGTTGACTCAAATCATTTTCCGTGAAACTCCCGACTTTTAATTTCTTCCCAGGATAAATCTCGTCTAGAGTTAATTTTGATTCGAGTTTCAAGACCGAAATAATCCACGAGCACGCGCATAACGTCCACGGTGTCTCGGTTAGAGAGGCCGATATTAAAGCGTGAAGCGGGTTTTCAAACGCGATACAAGTTTGAAGTAAAGTCAACCCTGGGTTGGGACTTTTCGAAGTTAAGATAAGTTGTTCGAAGAGATCTTTGGGTTGTCCGAGACATTCATCGGAAGATAAACTTTCTTCCGTCGTTGGAGACGAGCTACAATCGTCACTTACCATATTTTCGTCGTCGCTCGTATCGGCAGCTGTGATTAAAACTAATTATGATTCGTTAAATTCCGCGTTTATTTAAAAAATTGGCGTTTGTGTCGCGTTTTTCGTAAACCAAACAAAAGTTTTCCCATCAAAATCAAGTTCCCTGGTTTTGTTTAAATTTCCTGACCATTTTGACCCATTGCCCGTCCCATGGAAGCCCCGAATTTAAAGCGTCAGCATTTACCTGAACTAACTGCGGGCGAGGAACTTTTGGTTTTTTTGAAACCAATCTTCGAGTACAAAGCGTTTCGAACATCAACTGATTCCTTAATCTTGGGTTTAACTTTCCTGGAACCGCTATTTCTCCTGGAAACAACCGTTGTTTTGGCTCCGTATGACGTATGAGAGACCGGATTTTGAAAAGCGGTGGTCAAATGATCGACCAAACATTTATCGGGAATTTTTTGAGCCACTTCTAAAGCTTGTTCTCTGGGTATCTTCAAGATTTGTAACAAAATGACCAAAGCGAACCAATCTTTACGCTTGGCGTACACATTCAAAAATGTCGGTAGATAATCCAATTCGTGATAATTCGAGAATTGGACTAACAGAATGAATAAATGGTAGTCGCAATTTGCGGGCGCCCTGTTGATTAAAATTAATCGCTAAACTTATCGTGTTAACTTTTAAAGCAACGCGACTAACTTGTTTGAGGAACTAATTTTCTCGATTATAACCGAATCAAACGTCATAGCAACGTCTTTAGCAGCTTCTTTAGATTCATTCATAGATATTAGAAGTGAAACTGTTAAAATCAATAGACGAGTTAATTCCGTTTTTTCGCGTTTAAACTCAGGCCTACCCCGTCTCAATTTTACCTAACTCTTCATTTTCTTTCGAGTAAGTCGAACCATCGTCTTTGGCCACGTAACGCTCTTTATGTAAAATGGCCGCTACCTGTAAATCGGTTCGAAGTTTGGCCGTATCTAAATCTAACAACTCCAAAAAGGCCAGGCAAGCGGACCATATTTTGGTCGTAGCGTAATTTTTCAGGGCTAAATTGGTCGCCTCCTGAGAGGCTAAGGTCAAGCGTTGATTCGTTAGCGTCTTCCAGTTAATTAGCTCTCGCGAGACGAATTTTAAGTAGGCGTAATTGGGTCTTCCTTCGACCAAGTAATAGTTGACGTCGATGTTCTGGTTTAGAGCGTGTTGCTGAACTAAACAGGGCGATGAAAAATGCGGTATTTCCGAAGGAGCTTCTTCGCTAGCCACGCGATTTGTCGATTGCCAACCGAACAACCGTGTTGGGTCGAAAAATGAATTTCCCTAAACATGACAACCATCTGAGAAGTTATCTTTCTGAGAGTCAGGGATGCCACAGATTTTCAGGAGGTACCGCGGCATCCCCGAGTAGGTATCACCTTCCCAAAATGACTTACGACTAACAAACTATAGATGGAAATATCATCGTTGCTTTTCATTGGCCATCCTCGACACAAAACACGATGTAATATCGGACTTTCCGACGATAAAGATTCGTCCAAACTTTGTTTCAGATTCGGGTTATTTTCAAGAAGCGAGCTTAATTTCTGGGGCGAAAAGAAGGCGCTCGCTAACGCGATTTTAGCAGAGGAGGATTTTTGGCACAACGCGTCGAGAGACGATTCGGGGACATTATTCAAAAGACAAGCCGATGAAACAATGGCTTGATACCTCAAATTTTCACCTACAAAATGGAATGAGAAAAACACAACGAGGCGTCAACCTTAGTTGAAACCACCAGAAGTCCATAACCGTCCCTAAGGCGTCATGGATTCGTATTAAAACGGACGTACTAGAAGGATCTTCGGACCATCGACAAAAATCAATCATGGCTGAAACAATGGGAACTCTACACGAAGGACAAAATTCGCAGATGCTATATCGACTATCCTCTTGCAGAAAAAAGTATAAGAAATTTAGAAGATTGTGTTCTAAACTGTAATGAATCAATCGATGGTAGAAATCGCCTTCCCTAATTGAGGCTTTCGCTAACGAAAAAGGATGAGGTTTGGACAGAACAACGTTGGCCGAACCAAGACGTTTCAATAACAAAGATACGTCTTCGAGCTCGTCTTCGCAAATAACTCCGAATCTAGCGCGAAACCGTTCATTCAATTAATTTTAAACTTGAAGAATAATTTCGAGTATTACTTTGCAAATTGATTCAAAACGGCTTCTTTCACTTGGGAGGTGGCGCTACTCTTGGGAACGGCGTTTAACATATCAACGGTAATTGTCCAACCGTTTGGGAAACGCGTCCGACTGGCATTATCCGAATTTGCGTAGAAGATATTAATCCAATTGTTAAGACACTCAACCGAGTTACGTTTTAGTAAATAAGACCAAACAACTTCTGGCGAAGGAATTATTTCCAAATCAACGCCATTTAAAAGTGCGGGAACTAAAACTCGTTGCTTTTCGACGTCACTTAAGTTTTTTACGAGTTCCAGCGAGATTTGAACGTACGAGAATCCTTCCCAATTATTTTTATCATTCTTCGAACGCGTATTCGAACCGATTACAATATTTGTTTTAGAAATTTCTCTAGATTTTAATCCGGATTCGATCGGATAATTTATTTCAACTTCTTTTCTGTAAAAGTGACCGAGTTAGAAAGAACCTTTTACTTCCAACGAAACTTAACTTACAGATTCTCTAACTCGTGTTCTTTGGCCCGTAAATAATCGGAACACGGATACAATTTCTCTAACAACTGAACGAAATCATTGGCTTTCAAATCGTCATCATTCAAAGCCGATTGACTTTGAAGATGAGGAAATAGGAAATTTCTAAGGGTACGTTCGGAAGTATGCCGAAAAACGTTTAGAAATTCATCTTTCGGGATTAAACCCTACGTAATATACGCAATAATTAAAACTAATTTAGCGTATTTAAATTGACGAAATCGGGCATACGGAATTGATTAATATTTTGACAGCCTTTTCCAGTTGTCTATCTTCCAAATACTGTATCGAGAAATCCCTAGCTAGTTTTTGAATGTAATCCAGCGATATTTTATCATTGTTAAAGTGCCATAATGCCACGGGAATAAGCGAAGATTCAATTGAACTTTTAATAATTTCCTACAAAAGTTTTTTTAGTATCAAATTTCGTTAGGAAAAAAGTTATAAAATTTGTATCGAGTAATACTTCTTCGCTTAAAGAACTCCAATTTTCCAGGAAATTATTTTCGTAATTGATTTCTTCAACCGATATATTTTGTTTAATTTTATTTTGAAGAAAACCTCGCGTTTCTTTCAAATATTTGGAGAAAAGCGTTTCAACTATTTCAAATTCATCTTTCGCTATTTTAAAATCAATCGATACAGTTTTTAAGAGTTGGATTAAAACTTGCATCGTAACTTTGAGTATTTGTTCGGCGAATTGAAGATGAGAAGTAGATTTTAATTTAACCGTTAGCGTTTTTTTCAAAATTTCAAATATTTGAACCCAATTATCGAGTTTGGGACTTAGTTGCTCAATTGAGCCGTTATTTTGAAATGTATTTTTCCATAAAGTGGCGAATTCTGGGGGTTGAAAGGTTGGCGGTGTCAGTCAATTAATCTTAAAGACTGTATACAATTACACGGCTATCTACCTTCGCATTTGGCTCGCAAGAAAAAGGTTACGGTATCAAGTTGACCGTTTTTAAGACCTAATTCTAGGATATCTAATTCAATCGATATGCCTTGCCATTCGTTTAACAAGGAGAGATATTCTACAGTGTGGCCGCTCGAATACATCATTAATTTGTTAACGAAATCCGTCGTGGAAGATTCGGGGGAATAAGTGTAAAGATAATCCCCCGAAAGCATTAATGGCGGACAACAAGCGTCAGTAGTGCCAATAATAAGGCAGCCACTTGGAAATCTATAAATTATAGACGTTAACCGATACGATAAGTTTCTAGGCTAGTAACGTTCCCATAATTATTATCAGAAGTGAGATGAGACCAGAAGTACTGAGCTAACCAAATTCTTCACTCGGCGAAAGTGAATATTCTTGATAACACACCAACGGTTGGCCCTCTAGTGGCGGTTTCTGAATTTCCCCTCCAAAACGTGAGACGCTCGCGGTGGTAGACGGCCGAACTAGATTCAAGCACCAGCGACCGTGTTCCGCGGCTTTAGGTTGAGGGGAAGGGGGTAGGAAATGTTTTTGGAACTCGACCTATTTTTTTCTCTCTAGCGTAGGCGCGATTGAAGCGGCGTAAATCCTCAAATTTGTTCACTAGTGCCAGGATCTACTATCAATGCTAGAGCCCTTCACTTCTAATCTCATCTCACTTCTGTTATTATTAACCTTTCTTTGGCTTCCAAATTGCCACTGTACTGAAAACTATGAAAAACGTCTTCAAAGTTTTCTTTGCCAACGCAAATATAAAGTCTATTTTCCGTCGATATAATGTTTTTAACGCTTCCGTTTTCCAAATTGGTAATAAAGTTTTCCCTGACGCAATTTTTAGCACCATCTTGTTTTATGGTTGCTACGTTTTGTTTCGAAAAGGCCGTAATACTAATACGGGACTTGTTGGTCTTATTAGGGGATTTTGTCGCCAAGTTATTCGTCGACAACTCAGAATAAAATATAGTTTCGTCTTTTCCTACTAAAACGACGTAGTTATTGTCGGATGAGATAAAAAATCTAGCAACTTCCAAGTTTTCCATTATATTATATTGCCATAATTTTACGCCGTATTCCAAATCAAAGCAAGCTATTAGATTTTAGAGTTAAGGAATGGAAATTGCTTCTAAAACATTATATATTCCCTTAGAAAGGATACATATATTGGTTCCGTCGTGATTTAGGGAGCATATGGTATTGTTAACGCGAATAACGTGTTTAGACTTGGAACCATCGTCTGATAGTTGGTGATGAGATTTAACGCGAAGCGGTTGACCCGGTGTGATATTTAGTGTTATTACCGAATGTTTTTCGATACAAAATAGAGCCTGATTTCCCCTGAAGTTAAAAACTTCGTAATCTAAGCCCTCCTCTTTATCTAATCCATCAATAACAAAATCAACGTCTCTAAGGGTCCATTCCGATAAAATTCGGACCCCATTATCATTTTTAGGGTTAACTGAGATTAATTTAATCTCTCCAACGTCATTCCCTATCAAAATTTGATGTCCAGTTCCATTTTCTTGATGTTTTTGCCTATGATTAATGCATGTGAACAATTCGGCTAATCTAACACCATGGATAAAGAATGTGCGTGAGGAAATTTGTTTTCACGCTATAGGATAGGCAACTCCCTATCTCGAACGACAGAATATTCTGTATATACTCTGTTACAACATCGGTTGTCAGCACGCGCAAAGCGAGGTCTCTATGTAATCTAGCCTTGCGCGTGCTGACAAGAGACAAAAAACTTCAGGATCTTCAGGATTTAAAATCGTTTAAAATATTCTGGAGTTTTTTGTCTCTTGTCAGCACGCGCAAGGCTAGATTACATAGAGATCTAGCTTTGTGCGTGCTGACAACCGATGTTGTAGCAGAGTATATACAGAATAAGCTGTCGCCCGAGATAGGGAGTTGCCAATCCTGTAGAGTGAAAACAGATTTCCTCACGCGCATTCTTTATCCATGCTAACACGGTTACTTTTTTGGGCAATTTAGCCACCTACCAGGTAACATTAGGAACCGTGAAATATTCAATTTCACAGCTGTCATCGGAGATGAATGATTTTTCAATACTCGTTAGGAAAAATCCAATTAATGACTTGGATTTGGTAATGACAGTTAAAAGTTTAAGATCAGCGGATATTTCCGCCGTTACACTCAAACCAGGGCTTATTAATTTCGACAGCCCTTCTTTACATTGTAATGTTCTAATTTTAACTAAGCCCAACATATCGTATGGTTCAGAATTTATATCTAATTATACGTCATGCAAATTTTTGTGGTTTTTCCTAAAACAATGGATTAACAGCTCGATTAAGCCAGATGTTAGGCTTTAAGCCGTCGTTTTCGAACGCGAAATAATTAAAATAATATAATTAAATATAACTTACCCCAGATTTAACGCGAAATTAATCCAAAAAACGGCACAGAAACACACCCACCATGCTACCGGTTAGAAGGAAAAACACACAACGAAGTCAAAATAAGAAAGGTCACGAAAGGTCATCTCATCACGTGGTTTCAGAAATTCGTTCATTGGAAGTCATCGTAAAATATCAGTTACTATCGGTTTTATTTGACGAATAAAATAGATTAGGCACTGAACGACCCTGAACTTTCTTCCCCCATTGATCGACTCCCCATCCCAATATGGCGGCGGTACTTCGTGTTTTTTTGTGAAAAGAGGAAAAAACTCGTTACTCGATTTTCTTTGTGGTTTTTTGTTTTTTTTTAAGAATTCCTGAAATTAGCCGGTGGTTCGTAATTTATATTTTTTAGCATTTACGCGTGTCTATTTAATTATAAAGAAATGGTATGAAATTATAAAACATTACAGATGTAAGAGAACGAGAGCATCCAAGAAATTTTTTTTAAGCCTTGGTTAGAAAGGTATTAGTCTTTTCATTGTTTGTAAACAAATTTAACGTCGTAAACTTAAATAGAATGCCCTGTGTTGATTATCCTAAAAAAGAAGGCTTGAATTATATTGTTAAAAAAAGGGCAACAATGGAATCAGGTTGTTAAAAGTTATAAAATAAAAGTTTATAGCAATTAAAGTCTAAAATATCATTTAAGAGAGCAATGGAAGTGGCGAAAGTAACACTGAACCATTCTTTTTCATTGACAAAACTATTGTTGAATGTTCGGAGAGAGAACCAAGCGGTTTAGAGTTGAGTTTCCTTGTCTTTCTCCATCTCTAAGCATGCATTACTCAATTTTATCTTCATTTTTAGTGAAAATACCCAAACTAAAATCAAATCGGCAATTGCCACTGAAGATTCTATTCCTATTTTACACCTTTCCCCTCAAAGGAGTGAAAATATATTTGGTGACGATGATGATGAGTTAGTTGCAAAAAATATAAAATGCAAAATGTACCCTAGTAGTTAGTTTAACGTTAAATATTTTTAGAACAACTTGTATTTCACCTTCCCCGGAAGCTATTCCAAATTTTAAAACTAATTTAATCCCTTCAACACCTAATAGACAATCTCCTTCATCTAGTGGTAATATTTTAATTACGATCATCATTAGATTTAGTTAGCCCTTTTAAAAATAATTAAATACTTTTACAGGAAATTCCAATGGAAATGCGGGAGGCAATAACAGCCCTGTATGAATTTAATTTAATTTAATCAAAAGAAAGTTCAATTTTTCTTAATTAATTAAATTAAATTAATATTAATCCTTTCAGAATCATTCAAAGACTTCTTTTAACCGTCAAAGCGCAATTTCTAAACGTATTTCATTTAGCCAAGATAGCAGCTCTCAAGCTGAGACTCCAGTGGCTACCAAAAACCAAATATCAGAATTTATAAAGAGAAATTTAGAAAATACCGAAAAAGATTTAGGAAACTCTCTTAAGAGACCCATGACGATGATAAAAGACTCTGGGAGTGAAAGTAGTTCAGATGTTGAGAGTATCAAGTTTCCTAAGAGAAGAAAAGATACGTTAAAGGAAGAAGAACTTAGTCTTAAAATTCCAAGGAGCCCAGTGAGAGCCAGAAGTCGAAGTTTGAGCCCTCCCCTATTAATAGAGGAGGAAAATAATAAAACTAATGAACCTGAGAGTCAGAGCCAAGATGAGGATGATATACATTTATATTTAAGCGCGACTTTAGGAGAAAGTATCGGTGAAACTCTAATAAAAGACCAAAACCAAATTGAAATTGATTCTCAATCTGAAACAAATCAAGATCGAAATAAAATTGATTCTGAATCTGAAATTAATCAAGACCAAAATAAAATTAATTCTGAAATTAATGAAGAAAATAATCAGGAGGCTAATAAGGTTAATTTAATTTAATTTAATTAAAATTAACGCAAAAATAAAATAAGCCCCATACTTAATTAATTAATTGAAGATATCCATCCAGGTTATTGTTATTGAAGAAACATCCGATGAAAGTCAGCAGTTATTATTCCAACCCCAATTAACTCAACTTACCATGGATAATGATGATAATTTTAAATTAAATTGTACGTTATTTTTAATTATTATTTTTAATAAAAAAAATTCTAATAAATTGTTTCATTTTAAACAATAGTGGAAGATGGTAAAGATCTTGTTGGAACTTTAAACCCGAGTCCTGACGCGTCAGTTCAACAAATAAACTCAACTACTACTCCCATTATGGAGGAAGAAACTGATAAAAAACTTGCTAATACCGATTCACAAGCAGAGAAATCATTTCATTTAGAGTTAGTACTAAAAAAAACAACAAAATACTTCTTAATTGTTTGTTTCCTTTGCACGGAATAGTTCCTGTTCCCTGGCTGCACTTATTTTAAGAGAGAATTAACACTACTATTAGTTAATTACCAAAGTAGAAATGTAGAGAGACTCTTCCTGTTTTGTTTCCAGACGTAGCTGCTCTTTAATTGGGGATCTAAGAATTGAGTTTATAGTATAGTCAGATGTATAGTGGCACAAATGGCTGGCAGGAAACCAATTATTAATAAATCAATCTTACATTTTTTTATCAGCATCAAACAGACCTCTTAGTTTCACCAGTTGGCCAAATTAATTGGATGGTACATGTAGAAAAATGTATATATAAAGTTCATCCAGTCTTCCCCGTACACATTCAGGCTTCCTACACTCCTTTTTCGCCTTTTCCCCCCTTCAGAAATGGCCCCTATACTTATACTTCCCAAATACGCCGGCAGCGAGTTTACATCGCAAAATATAAATAAATATAATATCTTAGTAGAAATGAAGTTTTTAAAGTTATGGCGCTTTAAAAGAGTTAAAGTTCGTCAAGCTGATTGGGGAAAAAATGATTTAGATGATAGGTTACCACTCGTTTATCCAAATGCCTTCATTCCCCCATTACATTCTATATAACTTGTTATAACTAAATTTCAGATGTACTTTTGTCGAATCGGATAATTCGGCAATTTTAACGGAAGACTCTAATGTTTCTGGTGGACTAAAAAGTAGTTCCTTTAAAATACACGAAAAAGTACAACCACGTCTTATCTCGACTGTGAAAATTAAAAAAAAAGAAAAAAAATCTAAATTAATTTTGTTTCATAGTCAAAAAGATTGAGAAACCGTAATTTGGTGGATACTCGCGAAAACTTGGGTCAATCTCCAATTGGGAGTTGTCAAAAACGGGCTCATTCTAGCGACGAAACTGAACCAAAAAAGAATTTAAAAACAGGAGGCGATACCAGTCTTCAATCGCCCGAATTTGATAGCAGTCAGGAAACGTTGTTAAATACAAAAATTCGCGTCAAAATTGTCAAACAACATTACAGGGATTATTTAGACGCCAATGAGGTTGTCGTTAAATCAAAATTAATTAACGTACGTTGGTTTACTTTTAAACTAATCTAAAAAAGCTTCAAATAATAATAATAATAATAATTAAAAACTGAGCAACTTACGACTAAATTTATAGGAAGAAGTCATCTCTGATAATTACCTCGATCGATCCAGTTCCTCACTATCTTATCACAGTTCTTTAGCATCGGGGGAATTGGCTGATCAATCTTGTTCCCAACTTTCAAAATCAACTTCGAGCTCCGTAGAGCCTCTCAATATTTCAGGGGGAAAATTAGATGGCAATAAAGAGACGGCGACTCTTTCCACATTAAGTCTAGATAGATCACCTCCAACAACCGCGGTATCAATTACTTTACCGCTATCTGCCAAAGAGGTCAAGAGTAGATACACTTCTTCCAGCGAAGAATTAGTCTTTAAAACACCGAAATCGGCCGCTGTAAAGAAAAAACCCGCGACAACACCCAAAAGAAAAGTTAAAGGAAAGGAATATTTAGAATATATGACTTACTTACCGGAAGAAAACTATCAAAATGCAAGGTTGTATCATTTACAGGGTTCGTACGGAACCTGGAAAACCTGGATAAGTCAGGGATATGGAAAATAGGGGGATAAGTCAGGGATTTAAAAATATTTCCTAAAAAGTCAGGGATATGCCAGGGATTTCGTTTGTTATATCAAACCATGCTTCGAGCAATGCTAAATATAAGTCTGGTGTGATGGAGTGGGCTCTGGTAAACACCTTAAAATGGTCAGGGATATTGGCAAAATTTGGTCAGGGATAACCTTGAAAAGTCAGGGATTTTCAATGTAAAAATTTCGTACGAACCCTGATTTAAACCTTTGGTAGCGACGTACGCGTTTCTCTTACATTATTTACCTTTTTCCTCCTTTGATTAGTATTTCTAGTCCCGAAATTCCATTACTTAAAACGCCCAAAAAACAACAAAAACAACAACAACAACAACAGCAAGTTGAAGAAGCTAATGTTGAAAACATTAATATTCCGGAAGACCCTAACGCCATTTATCCAGGCGTTCGTGTCCTGGCAAAATGGGGGGATGGATATTATTATCCCGGAAAAGTGGGCAATCAAAAGTCAAACGAAACGTAATATAAAGAATCGGGAAGTGCATGTTTCTGAAAAGGATTGAAAATATCTTGGAAAAAAATGTTTTTTTTTTCGCAGATGGGAAGTGACCTTTGACGATGGTCAAGTTCGAAATGTTAAACTTAGCCATTTGTTTAACGCCTCTATGATTAAAGCCGGTCAAAGCGTTTTAGCCCAACCCGTTTACGAAGATAATTTTAAACCGGGAGTTATCAGGGAATATTACAGAGATAAAAATGAAGATGGATACGTTGTTGATTTGGATAGCGGCGTTTCGTGCAGGTGCAAACGCGAAAACGTTATCCTTTCCGGGGATCAGGCAGCTTCAATTATAAATCCAACTTCCCCTTATATTAGCAATACATTCTTGGGACCCGATTTGAATTTAGGTTAGACGCCGCCGCCGCCGCGCTTGTTATTTCATTTTAGCTGGTCTAATTTTGGTCTATTTCCAAATCTTCTTAGATAATATTGTTGATGGTAAAAGGAGACGTACGCCAACTATGGCCAAACCTAGTAGTAATTTAGTAAAAAGTCGACGCGATCCTTTATTGGATTCAACCGAATCTGAAATTTCTACGAGTACCAGTACCGATTCTGACGCGAAATCTGTCGAAAAATCGACCAAAGGACAAAAGAAATTAACTCCTATCAAAGTATTAATACGATAAACCAGAAGTGAGATGAGACTAGAAGTACTGAGCTAACCAAATTCTTCACTCGGCGAAAGTGAATATTCTTGATAACACACCAACGGTTGGTCCTCTAGTGGCGGCTTCAGAATTTCCCCTCCAAAACGTGAGACGCTCGCGGTGGTAGACGGCCGAACTAGATTCAAGCACCCGCGTCCGTGTTTCGCCGCTTTAGGTTGAGGGGAAGGGGGGTAGGAAATGTTTTTGGAACTCGACCAATGTTTTTCTCTCTAGCGTAGGCGCGATGGAAGCGGCGTAAAATCCTCAAATTTGTTCACTAATGCCAGGATCTATTATCAATGCTAGAGCCCTTCACTTCTAAGTCTCGTCTCACTTCTGGATAAACTAATGATCCCGATTCTATTATTCGTAATTAAATGAATTTCAGAATTCTCCTAAAACGAAAACGCCAAAAATACCTCAAAGAGGTAGAGGTAAAAAAAGTCCTAAAACGCCGAAAATAAGTTTAGATGAAGTTCATGAAAATCAAGGTATCTCGCCTAAAGCATCCGGTTCCAAAGTTAGTAGTAGAGAACTCGCGAGTGTTTCGAGTCCCGAACTTGAACAACAAAAATCTGGTAATAAAAGTAACGTAGCGACGGCAAAACGGGCGCAAAAGATTAAAAGAACTCTAGAAAATGAATTTGGTACGGAAAAAACAAAACAAATTCGTCATCCGCGTAAAATCCAATTAAGTGTTTAACGCTTTGAATCTTTAGATTCTGTAGTACTTTCAAACATTCCTGAGGAAAAAAGCACACTCTTTCGCGGTTTATCCTTTCTTATCAGCTGCGCGGATAGAATTAGTGATAGACAATATGATTCCTCAAGTTCCTTCGATGGTAACATTAACTTTAAAAGTTTAAACAAACGTTTAAAATTAAAGTTGATATTAATTTTGAATGTTTTTTTTGTTAAGCTTCGTCACCAAATTCAATCTTGACTCCGTTCAACAAAGATTATATGATGAAATTATTAGAATTAGGTGGAGGTCAAGTTTTGCAAACTTACGAAGATATTCAAACAGTTTCAAACAAGAAAATCATCTTAATTTCCAACACACATTTGAGAACATTGAAATACATTAAGTGTTTGGCCAGCGGAATTCCATGCGTTTACTTTAAATGGGTTTTAGATTGCATTCTTATGGTAAATATTTATCGTAATTTGTTTTAAATTCGTCATTCGTTAATAATTACTTCTTCGTAGAAAAAAAGACTGAGTCACGATACTTATATTTTACCGGCGGGATATAGTATTACCGAGAGAGAAATTATACCATGGTAAAGTGCTAGATTGGGGGGGGGGGTGTTTTTTGCCATGGTAATTAATTTTAACATTACAGGCATGGTTGCAAGACCATTTTGAAAGGTCTTCATATTTTACTGATCTCAAAGAATAATCCCATGTTCCTGGCCACTTGGAAACCAGTTTTATTAGCGGCCCAAGCTGAAACTGTTCATAGAATGACCAATGATAAATCTCCACGTAAGTAATTTTTAATTCTACAGTAAAAATAGGCCGTGGAATGGTCAAAGGTTTTTGGGGTTGGTTGGGGTGGCTTTCGCCTCGCAGCAAGAGGATCCCGGGTGGGATCCCGGACTGTGGCACGGGGTGAAAATCTGGGAACAAATCCTTCTGCGTAGAGTTTGCAAGTTCTCTCCCCGCTTGTTAAAGGAGTTTTCCTCCGCGGTCTAACCCGGTTTCTCCTTTCCATTAAAACTTGCAGAGGTTAACGGTAATAGTTAGTATAGGGCGCTGTAGGTTAGCTGTGGCATAGGGGCTAGCCACCACCCCTCTATGATTGCATTGTAAAGGGACCCACCTGTAAACAAGCCACAGGCTTAGTGTGGAAATCCCTTCGTAGACAAAGCTTAGATTATTATTATTATTATTATTATAAATATTGGATGTGTCGTCCAGCTGTACAAAATGACCGTTTGTTTGACCCAACCTAATTAATTGGTTTTGTTTTTCATTAATTCTAGACAATTCTTTAGTAAACGTGATTGTCTCGGACCAAAGTTGTCCCGGTCATATAATTCGTCGAGCGAAAGATCAATCTATTCCTATTGTTTCGTCCGAATGGGTTATACAGTGCCTTATCAACGGAGAAAAACTACCATTCGACGCTCATAAGAAGTTCGATTACATGTTTGACGAAAACTGAACCCATACTTTTAAAAAACCAAAACCAAAACCAACAGACAAATTAATATTTTTAAAAAACGCTTATTAGGACTTATGTTTAAAAAAAAAACCCCATTCATTCATTTCAGTATTTTCAGCTGTACATAATTAATTTTAATTATGTCTAGTCTATTTTTAATTTCGTAACGTTTTTCTCGGATTCTTAATTGTTTTTATAAATTAAGAAGAACTCTTCGACGGGTCTTTATATCATACACACATGTACTAATCATTATTTCATGACGTATATAAAAATAAATTGAAAAATACTTTTTTTGGATTCGTTTAGTTAATTATCATTCAATTTGATTTTCCCAGAAATTATATTTAGCAATCAAGGGTTTGCCTAAATTTACCGGTTGGCATTCGGGTTCGACCCCTCTAGTCTTGCTCGTTACAATTATCTTTACTATTAAATCTTTCTGTAATTAAAATATGGGAAAAAGTTTTTAAAACCATTTAAAAACCCACAAAGGGGGATTTAAGCGGCGGCCATCTTGAGAGTGAGTCTTTATGTCGGATTTACCTGTAATTTTTGTATGTTCGAAATGGTTGTGGTAAAGGTCTCGTTTTCGCATTTGTACGTGGAACCATATTTTCCATTCATTGCGAAACAAAAACTGATTGAATACGACGAAGTGTTTTTGTCGTAATTCGGGATTTTAAACACGACGTCAATGGCGTTTAAAAACACGCCTCTGTGACGATGCAATTGCACCGAAACGTTACATTCGTATCTTTCAAACTCTATCGCCTTATCTTGTAGATCAACTGCGTTTAAAACGTATTATACTTAATTTAATTAAAACTCGTTAAATATCTTCATTAACTTACGTTCAAAATCAACAGCTTTACAAGTGCAATTGCAAAAATCGTCTAAAGATATTTTCTTTGATAAATTTCCCGAAGTCCAAGGAGATTGATCGGTAATGGACATAGCTAAAAATAATTATTTAATATTTAATTAGCGTAGTTAATTTTTTTATATTTAATAATACCTCTTTTAACATCGTAAATAACATCAACGATCCATTTCTTATTCTGTGACAAATATTTTTTTAAATGTTGAATAAACATTCCGTTATATTGACCCAACACTTCGTTGGCATTCATATTAGGAGAACTGCGATATTTTTAAATTAATTCTAATTAAATATTAATTCTTATATTAATTTCGACTAACGTAGCGTAAGCGATTAGAACGTTGCTTTCTTTAACGGTAATAATACATTCGCTCGATGTTATACTCGATGGCTCTCTGTAATTTGGTTGAAATGTTAAATTTAAGGATTACTAGTACCAGAAGTGAGATGAGACCAGAAGTACTGAGCTAACCAAATTCTTCACTCGGCGAGAGTGAATATTCTTGATAAGACACCAACGGTTGGCCCTCTAGTAGCGGTTTCAGAATTTCCCCTCCAAAACGTGAGACGCTCGCGGTGGTAGACGGCCGAACTAGATTCAAGCACCCGCGTCCGTGTTCCGCGGCTTTAGGTTGAGGGGAAGGGGTAAGAAATGTTTTTGGAACTCGACCAATTTTTTTTCTCTCTAGTTTTAGCGCGTGGGAAGCGGCGTAAAATCCTCAAATTTGTTCACTAATGCCAGGATCTATTACCAATGCTAGAGCCCTTCACTTCTAGTCTCATCTCACTTCTGCTAGTACTAATAATAGTAATTTTAAATTACTTTCTATCGGGATTAACTCTGCACATGTCAATTAACATTAATATTAAGGCCGGAGTTCGATGTTGAAATGATTGCAAAACATTTTCGACAGTAACACTATCGAAGCGTGAAAAATTGTCGCCGGCGTCAACCGGTATCATATAATGAAGATTGCACTCTTCAAAACCGTGTCCAGCAAAGTAGAAAACCACTAAAATGAATAACGATCAAAACTAGCCTAATTTGAAGTAGTTATTTCGGCTTTAAGATTAAATTTTTATTATACCGTAATCACCATCTTCGATTAAATTTGCAAACATGGCCACGGCGTTTTTCATTTCGGTTAATGTCAGGTCTTGAAAGGCGTATATTTCGAAACCTTTAGCTATTAGAATTTTTGATAGTGTCTCAACGTCGGCTACCGGAAGTTGAAGTTTGCCTAATTGTTCGTATTTTTGGTTACCAAATAATAAGGCAATTTTACGATTTGCTAAAAGGTATTTTGAACAATTTTCGTTTTTCAGTCATTTTACGATTAAGAGTTGACGCTGCTAATAATTTTATACCAAAATACTGCGTTTCTGGACTAGGGCTTCCGAGTGATATTGTTGCCCTATTGGATATGACTTGGGTTTTATTATCAAAGACTGAACATTGATATGTCCAGCTAGAAACGCCGCCTTTTTCGGGGAGAATATTGTACAAACGCAACTCCGATTCGGTTTCTCCATCCATTAATTTTCCATTTTTGAACCATCGATAATTAATGATTGGTTCGGGACTTTGGGCTATACAGTGTAAAATTAAGTCAGCTCCGTGTTTAAGTTTTTTGGAAGGAACGATTGGATGTTTCACGATTTCTAACGAGGATATTTGATGCTGGTTTAATAGGTTGTCGTTATTTTTGACAATCACGGTACATTCTCGCGATTTTAAATGGTCTATCGGTTCATTCGTGACTCTGTCACAGTTATAAATTTCGCAATAATAAACTCCTTCGTCGTTAGACCTGTTAAAAATTCTATTTAAAAAAAAACCTCAAAATTCCGATTTTTTTTTGGGTTTTTTCAAATTTCTTACGATATGTTTTGTAAACTTAACTCGGAGAAAATCTGATCTACGAGTTCTCGTTCGTCTTTATACCATTGATATTTGGGGGTTGGGAAACCACTAGCTTTACAATGTAAAACAATTTCTTTCGAAGCGTTCAACAATTTATCTGGTTGCTGAATTATTTGAAGGGGTTCTGAAAACATTTTTACTGTCATTTTACAGTACATTCTCGCGTAATAAGTTAAACTACCATTCGGTTTGAACAGCATTAGAGCTTGGTCTAACGGATTTTTCGGATTTTCCAGGAAAGGAATAATATCGCAAACTCTCGCGTTTCGTTTACGAAATTCGTCTAGTAAAACATCAGCGGGGCTTTTTTCTTTATAACGCTCCAATATTACTCTAATTTGTTGTTCTGATATTAATCTATTTAAGATAAATTAACGTTAATCACCACTCGTGGTAATTAAATGAATTTTTCAAAGCCGTTTCTTTTTGTAAGGAATTCCATTACCACGTATGGGTGAATAGAATACCCAATACCACCCATAGGACCCCTTGTTAATTTTCGTCTCCTTTGAATTTCCCGCCGGTCCCGTTTTTTTTGGGGGGGGGGGGGGGGGCGATTGAACGGGCAAGGCGTGATCGGGTGGGCTATGAAGGAACGAGTTACCTATGCTATAGCGCGAGCAACGCGTTATGGGCAAGCTTGGAAATAAGGTTTATTTCTGAACTAGTCCTCCGGACCAGTGACCCCTGATGTCTTTAATATGAAACTGGTCCCGGGACCAGTGACCCTTCCCCAATTTATTTTTCTACTGGTCCCAGGACTTGTGGTCGTTCTCTCTTCTAAAAAAATCTCTCTCGGCTTAGGGTTGTATACACAACTGGACTCCTGGAGTCGAAATTTATGTTAAAATGAAAATAATTAGAGAGGTCCCCATATCAATTTTTAATAAAAGTAGGAATTAATAAACTAGTCATTGGGACCAGTGACCCTCACGTTTTGAATAAAAAAAGTGGTCAAAGCTATTAATAAACTGGTTTTTGACCTGTAAACCTGTCTTATTTCCTAGCCTGGTTATGGGATAGGAATGGATGATCGAATGAGGAAGTTGAACACGTGAGCGCGTGTTCGAGTGGGCTAATTCTTAGAATCCCGATTGCGTAATTTTACATCACTGTTATTACCGAGGCTTAACAGTCAGAAACCGACCAATTTTTACCTGTACTAAATAATATTCGAAATAATTACTTGCTAAATGATGGAGGTATCATAGCGGCAACGCTTTGCCAGCATCCGTCTTGGTTTAAAATGGATTTGAATTTATTAATAATAGGAATATCAACATTTTTCAACTTGCACTTCAAAAACAATTCTACGTCTTCTTCCATTTTGGAAGTTGGAAGAACACTGAGTGTGACTTAATTAGTAAAATTTCACCTTACGTTCCTCGTGTTTCTCATAGGTGGCGATCATGACCGATTTAAAATTATTGTTAAGAGATTTACTAATTAATAACTTTAAATATTTTTAAATAATTGATGTTATAAAAATTTTAAAATATCATTTCCTATCGAGTTTCACGATTAAAATCAAAAATATAAATCGGCCCCTGGCGGGTCCACAACCGAAAAGGCGCGAATTACTAAATTATAACGACGAATAAGTAGAAACATTTTAATTAAATTACTATTCAAATGAAGTAAACTCCAATCAATGAACTTTACAACCCAACAAGCCGGCTAATAAGTTAAGATTTCTTACGAATTTGATGTTCTCTTCTTCTTTCTCGCTCTTGAAAGTACTGTCACTCGAATGGGGTCTAGGGAAGCTCTGTGGGACACCGGCGCTTTTTAGCGCAAATAGCTCCTCAACCTTGTTGGTCATTTTAAAAGGGGTAAGGGGTACGAAGTGCCCTGGACCTCCCAGTCACCTTGGCGTGTAAATGGGGGGTTAGGCAGCGCGACTTCATGTCGCTCTTCAAGTTCTGGGAAACATTCTTTAACATTGCTATTTATGGTGAAATCAGGGGGTGAAAAATTGTTCCACGGGTTTAGTACCGTTTAGAGGGTGGTTGTGGGTCATTGTGGAAAATTTTAGCCTGTTCCCGCTGACAATTTGAAATATCGCGGCCTGTTGTTACTTCGGGGAATTTTGGTAGAAAAATATTCCTTTCTCGGTTTTTCTACTGAATTTTAAAGGACACGTGACACGATTTTAAAGTGCACGTGACACAAATGTTCTTAATTTTTGAGTAACTCTGCCGAGGGTCCAAGGTGGTTCGTTCCCTTACATTTCAACTCGAGCTAAAATTAAATATATTACTTTTGATATCCGTCTCAAATGATAGACCCTCGATATTGAATATTAGCCGGAGAAAACTTTTTTGTGTACCAAGATGTCAAATATATTCTAAGAAGATCTCTCGGTTTCTTTATATTAGTTTTGAGAAATACGTTTTTGAGTGACATCCCCAGGTTTTTGAGAGGGAGTTAATTATTTTTCGCGCCTTTTTTAGAGGGAGGGTGGGGGGTTTGGAAAAATTCTAATAGAAAAATAAGTGCAGTTTGAATTACAAGTCGTTCTTCATCATTCGAGAGGAGAAACGGTGGCGGCAAAAAAACTCCCAGAGAGAGAGAGAGTGATGCCAGAAATATAATCGCGCAAAATGTCAATAACGCGTCAGGCTAGATCGCCCATCCATTATCATAATTTCTCTCCTCTTTCTCTCAAACTTTGATCTCCCATATTCCCGATCACGTCCGCGCTTATTATTTCTAAAGGGACATTGAAACCAGTCGGGAAAATTATTGAAAATGGCTGTCAGGCAATTTCATAATGCTCGGCTAATTTTCCATCTTGTACTTGACTTTCGAAACGATCCTTCGTAGGGTTGAACCAAAATAAAACCTGCAATTAAAATTAATAAGGAAGTTAACTAATATATTTTAAGGTAGAGAAATTCAAAAATGATTTAATTTTTAAGCGCGCGTCGCTCCAGCTTCCCTTTTAACAAAATTCGAAACGGGTAGGCGCAAGAGGTTTTTAAGAAATATTAAAAATAAAAGAAGGTAGTTAAAATTTGACGAATTAGACAAGAAACTCATTAAGGAAAATTTTAATCTTATATGTATTTTAATTTTCCCATCTTTCAAAAAAGTGGCTTTTCATTTAATTTTTTTTTCCTCTTCTCTTTCGGATGCCAGGGCAAAAAGGGTCGAGGGTTTTGTAGCCTGGCGCTTTGAGGGGGTTGAGCTTTGACAGCGCTAATTGAACGGATGAGATACCACGCTAAGGGGGTCACCTAAAGGGGTCAAACGAAAAACTCGCTAATTCTTCAAGGTTGCGAAAAGGACTAACATATTCAAGCTAAGATTATATCAAAGTAAATAAAAGATTTCCACGATTTTCAATGGATTTATTTTACTATTATCCCTAGCTTTATTTTTAGTACACTTTCGGGTTGAAAAAGTTTGGGGAGTTTAGTTTCCAAGAGCAGTTTGCGATGAACAGACAGCTCTAAGGCAACTGAGCTTTAAAAAAAAAGATACGATGATGGATCAGTTTTTTTCGGAATTATTCTCCCTAATTTAAAACGTCCGCGCTATAGACTGAAATTGCGAGTAAGCGACCGAGGCTTAAGAATTAATAATAAGGCTTAGCTACTTATAGAAAAAGGTGAGAATCTCCGATCTTAAATCTTGATCTTTTGAAAAGTGGTTCCATTTTTCTCGCTTCAACATTAATTACGTAGAGCTTGGCTCCGTTCTTTAGATCGGAGTTAAAAATTCAAATTCATGGGTGTGTAATTGGATGTAAGGATTGCATCTATTTGATCTCGTCCGAAAATACCAACTACGCGAATTTAAAATCCATCACTTTGGAAGAACTATCCATCCTTCAAAGTCTCGGGTATTTCGAAAGAACCAGTTCACTTCGCTAATAACCAAAAACACTTTCATTTCATACTTTAATAATTAGGAATTTTTACGTAATCAAATTACTTATTGACTCGAATCTTTGTCCCTGCCTTTTCCAGGGCCTCCAATTCCCTGACCCGAGTCCTTGACCTTTTAGGTAAAGATTCCCTGACCTTCTTTTACGTTTAAACTAACATTTAAAATCCCCATCACTTATCCCTAACACATTAAACTAATTATTAAAATTAACGTGACTTTCAGTTGACCTTTCGAACTCATTTTGGAACACCCCGAGCGTTGAAAAAAGATCAAAAACTTTAGCTTTTCCTTTTTAACCTCTTAGCAACGTAGGTACACCCCAGTATAGGGTCGGGGGTGTTCGACTGAATAGGGGTGTCGAAAAAACGGTCGAATCGTTTTAAAAAGCTTCCACCAGAGCTTCGAAAGCGTGTTTCTGTTTAAAATATAATAGCTTTTTCTTCTTCTGTCGAAACTGAGTCTTCTCTCTTTCAATATACTCGATAGAGTTTAGGACCCCCTCAAAAAGGCTCCAGGGGCCCCAGGGGGGTAGGGGTTGGGCACGAAAACGCGTGTCACTCGCTTTTTAAAAGGAGATCAAAAGTAGCTCCGGGTTACGTAAAACCTAAAACGTGCACCCACCAGCGCACCAAAAAGGGGTGGGGGCCCAACCACCTAGAGGTGGAAACGTTTTTTTTAAAACGCTTTTCCCCTTTGTGTACTTTCTTAACACCTTGTTAATACGTCTCTCCACGTTTAATACCACGCGGCTCCTTGTGTACTTTTCTGTCGCTTTTAAAGGTGCTAACAAACCCGCAAACCCAATTTTTTCCCTCGTTTCTTTTGGACTGACGTAACAGCTAGAAATTGAAAGGAGAAGGAAGGGCGCATCTGGTTTTGAATTTCCATATCATTTTGGTGACATTTTTACAAAACCCCTCGATGTAGTAGCTATTTTTAATAGTTTAAACCCGGGTGCTACCCCAATTCATAGACCTATTCAAACTATAGTTGCTATTTGGCAATGACGTTAAAAAAGTAAGGTGAACTTTTAAAAGGCTTAACTTAATATCACCTTGCCACTACTCTATTATTACTCCTCGTAGTAACCACTACATTGATTAGGTTTTAAGCCTTTGTATCCTCCTACTTGTAAAATGTAATAGAACTTAAGCCTCGCCACTATATACACTCTTTGGGCCTTGATGTAGTAACAAACTCTACAAGACTTGGAACAAAACCGAGCTTGAGAGCCGCGTAAATAGCACAGACTACCACGCACCATCAATAATAAAAGCCTTCTCACCTCTCCCCGACTTCGTTTAAAACGAACCAATTAAAAAAACACCAGAGGGTGAAGAAAATGTGTCGCCAAAAACCAATATTTATAGTAAAGTCCAGCCCCTTCGCTATCAATTAAAAATTCATTACTATGGCAACCGAGGGTTGCCGCCAGACAAAAGATAATTAGGCTATACATAGATTTTAATTAATGACATACGGGCTACCAAAGACAAGGTTTCAACCCTTCGCTTGTGGTACTCCATAAAATATATCTCATTACAAATTTTACTAGTTTATAAATAATGCTTTTATAAAAACCTTACTTTCAAGGGCGACTAATATTTAAGGTTTTTTATTCAAAGGTCATTTTCTCGGACCCTGATTGACGTCGGGTCAAGTATTTAGTATCGTTGGCTAGGGGCAAGTTGGGTTATCATATATTCTAGGGATTTTCCTGGAACTACTTTTTTCTATGACCTTTCAAAATTCGGGTTCAAGGGGTGACAAAATTGGTTGTTTTTCAATCAAACGCCATTTTCTCGGACCATGATTGACGTCGGGTCAAGTATTTAGTATTGTTGGATAGGGGACAAGTTGGGCTATCATAAACTTAAGGGGAATTTCCTGGAGGTTTATCCGAGTTTTCCCGAAATTGGCTTTCGTCTCTTTCGCGGCAGCATCTAGATGGCGAAGTAGCATGGGTAAAAACCAGTAGAAAGGTTGAAACCTTTGGTAATCCCGAGTCTAGGTAGTTTTCTTCGCAAATTCGTGGTTTCACACCTATAAGAATTGAAGACTTCGCCGCTCTGTCATTAAATTTGACCCGAGGAGGGTTTGGGCTCGGATAATATCCTTTACAAAGACCGAATAGAATCCGGGGACAATGGCAATGTAGTACGCGTTTCTTTTAAAATCTAAAACCAAAGACGAAGAAAAGCCAGAAAAATAGTAACAACCCCGAGAGTGAGAGAAAATTCACTTCCAACAGAAGCCCATTAACCCGACGATATAATCGGCACAAACTCCAAGAAAATACAGTAAAGTAATGGACTTAAATCTATCGCAACTTCAAATTCTCAACTGTACATACTTATATAAATAAATGTCCATATACATATATAGTAAAGGTTTTTTGCCCTCGACACCGCGAGTACAAACCGTGAACCTGTTTTTGTACCACTCATTTCTGTCTAGGTATAGTTTTCTAGTCCGCTTATAAAAGGGCCAGAACTTCAAAAACGCCATTGCAAATTATAGTAGGGCTTGTCGAAATATCTCTATATCAGCCGAGAACTATACGTTGTTGTACTTCTTTTTTTTTTCGAAGAGCGAAATTGAATTTTTTCATCGCTCGGGATGGAAAATTACGCGGTCTTATAAGGAACAAGTCAAATAAGAACGTAATAATACATTGTAAATTCGAAAGAAGAGACGCAGCCTCTTTTGTGATCTTGGTTGCATTGTTCGGCCAAACTGGTTCAGCTTATAGGAATGTTATTCAAAGATGCCTCTTTCCTTCCTATATATATCCCTTTTTTTCTCTCTCTCTTCAATATTTTGAGTTTTTGACAAGTCTACAACGAAATATTCCAAATGAGCTACCTGACTACCGTCTGTACGATGCCCTGATCTAAGAAGATACGACGAAGATTCATTCTTATTTAAAAAATTGGTAGTATATCATTGACCTCAATGGCAAAATTATTTGAACTTTAAAGCAATCAACGGTTATCTTCTCAACTTTAAAGGTCCGTCCACACTATGACTTTTTTTCGCGTCGCAAGCTACGTAACGCTCGCGCGCGCGGTACGTCACTTCGCTCGGATCGTTTACACTACTGAAATTCGCGCCAAAGCCATGCTCGCAAGGTCTTGCAAACCTCGCGAAAATCTTTGGCGTGTCAAAGATTTTCGCAAGGATTGCAGCCTCGCAGCCAATCAGAGGTCTCCTGGTTGGCGCAGACGCCGTGTATTCGAGATATTTTCACGAAAACAAATATGTCTCCAGTTAATAGGCCTAGTGTTTCTCGTAAACGAGTGGAAATCAACAACTATTTTCGTTTTTATTAATAAAAATAAAAATAGAAATTAATAGAAATTTCACGAGAAGAAGGATATGGGTTCGCGAAGTTTTTGCAGAGAGAAAGAGTTGGTAATTACCATCATTTAATTCCAAAACTTCAGTGATATAAAGAGCTTTATGATGATTCCCTATATGTTCAATATTGTTGACTAACCCCCTTTGATTATTTATTAAGGTCTAAAGTTAACCCGGATATAATATTCAGCCAATGAAGCTCTCGGATATGCTGCGAAGTTTGTCAAAACGATGGCGTATACCTTAGCGAATTTCTATAGTGTAAACGATCCGTGCGAAGCGACGTACCGCGCGCGCGAGCGTTACGTAGCTTGCGACGCGAAAAAAAGCCATAGTGTGGACTAACCTTAAGTCGTAGTAACTCTGTCTGTATAAGAGATACGAGGAAGTCCTTCGAGAATGTCATAGTCCTATTTAAATCCTTTCTAGCGATGCTAAATACACGACGGGTCCTTTAAATAGGACCCCAAAAAATTACCGCTGAAAGGAAAAATACAAATAACAAAATAGCTTAAAGCAAAAAAAAAGAAAAAAAATCAAATCAGATAAATAAAGTACGCCAAATCAGTTTTGAACAAAGAAAAACCATTGTTTATGAAATTAAAGCATTTTTGACGTAACACCCGCCTAAATCGCGTCGTTCTACGCTCAGTTAAACACACCGGGAAAAGGATCCTAACCCTTGGTCCAACGCGCAACACAAAGAGCAATTGATTCCCCAGACAAAAAGGACTAGCAAAGTCACTTCTATTGTCTTCGTAAAAACAACGCTACCCAAACTCTTTAGTTTTTTTTTTTCCTGGATTGGCGAATTACGAGTGTTTATACGGTTGAAAGTCACGCTAAAGGTCACGCGTGCTTAGCCATGGACTTAACATTTTGTAGTCAAAAGATCAACAAAACTCTGTAGCGATAACAAAGTTCAGTCAACAACGTCAAACTATGTCGTAAGCGAAAAATTTGATATTTTAAACTAATTGGTTTACGCGATAAACGCTAAACCTCCGGGATAAGACTAGTTTCAAATTGCTTGTACGTAGGAAAAAATTGATTTGTCTATAAAAAAAGAATCAAAGGTTTTGATTACAAGTCGCGCGTTATCTCGACAGTGCCTTTCAACTCGCAAATAGTCAATGCTGTTATCATCAAAGTCGAATCGAATTATCGGTTATGGAGTTGTTCAGAAACGGTTATGGTTCAAAAACAAATTGATCAGATGAAGTATTCTTAAAACAAGTAAAGAGCTACAAAATATTGGTGTTTGTTTTTTATTAAAGGTACAAAAATATTAAGACAAACAAACATGTCGGTATTTACATGTAAGAGGTGAAATTTGCACCCGTTTTACATTGAAACGTTGTTCCTTGATTATAACAAAAATCGAAATATACAAAAATAAATTGAGGACATCTTTGGTACCAGTACTAGTAAAATTAAGTTTTACAGTATTAATTAATTAAAGATAATTAAACTAAGGGATAACTAGCGGATGAGGCGATTCCGCACATATTGCCTTTGTTACGAGCCATCTTAATGTAGCCTTTGTCACCCCAGATTTCAGCCCACGAGTTCTTGACTAACCAATAGTCTTGTCCGTCCTCGGTGGTTCCGTACCCAACTACAAGGACACCGTGGTCCAATTGCTCGCTGGAACAATCTTCCTCCTCGTAAACTCCGTGAGAGTACATTTGGAAGCTTTCGTGACTGGCGTCAATCGCCACCTACGTTCAAAACCAAACCCAACCCAACATGTAATAAGACATTGCCCTCGAGTACCCTGGACGGATTATAAAACTGAATTACCGAGACTGGTCCGACAGTGGCCACGGCTTCCTTCAACGCTTCCTCGTCACCTTGAGGAATATCAACGAAACCAGTATCGGTGGCTCCCTTGTACTGCGGTTTATATCTGCATCTTTCATCTTCGGCATCGTACGGGTAACTCTGTTCGGTATCGATTCCGCCATTGTCCTTGACGTACTGGAAGGCCTGATCCATCAATCCTCCGCTGCAGCCATCATTACCGTATTTCTTGGAACAATCCACCAAGTTCTGTTCGCTCAATGAAACGAGTTTTCCCGTTTTCCTGAAATGTTGTCCTTCGAGAGACCCGGTCGTACTGAAAGCCCAACACGATCCGCATTGTCCTTGGTCTTTTACCGGGGTCACGGCACCCTTTTCGCGCCAGTCAACATCGTCGGGGACTTGTACGTTGGCCAGACGTATATAAGTACTACCGTTCAGTCGACGTTCTTGGTAATTTTTTTGGAAACCATTCATAATTTGGACGAATTCGCTGGGCAAAAGGTCAGCGAAACTGCAAGGGGCAAATACACCTTATAGTTACGAACAGTTTCAATCTTCAGGGTTATACAAATTTAAAAAGGTTTTACGCTGGTGACCTTTATGACCTCCTCGCGCTGAGGTAAACATAAGTTTAATAAGCCTAATTTGAAAAAGTGTTTCAATTTAGGCTTAGGATTATGAATGAACGCCACAATCCTCGTTTAAACCTTCTTAAATTCATCTATTTGTAGAAAGTAGTAAGTAAAACGGAGACTTACTGGTTCAAACCCAAGGCGAATTTTACGTGTCCTTTTTCGTATCTCTGATTATGTTTGGCGATTTTCAATTTATTTTCCATAAATATTTTTCGTCTAAACATTTCCTCTAAATTATCTTTGTACTGTTTGTTATAGGTGACTTTAAAAGTTTCAAACTCTTCGTTAACTAAGTCTTTGTAATTAACGGCCATAGCAGCCCCTACAAACAAGAGCAGCCAAACGAGGGAAGCCATATTGGAGTTTGTTTTTTTCGCGACTGTTCGAACCCAACACCACGATGGAAAATAACAAGTTATTTCGGCCCGTCTCTCAAAACTGAACGCGGAATGGACCCCGCTGCCTCTCCGGGGGTCGCTGAATGACAAAATTCATCCCCGCCTCCTCTTTTTCAATTTCCTAGAATTCTACGCTATAATTAAGTCGTATTTACTTGACAACACTACCAAAGGCTACAAATCCCTAGCAATCCCTTTAAGTTAATGTCAAGTAAAGTAGTTGCCTTTCTTCAAAGCTCTTCTATTTCAATCGTTGTTGCAAAATAAAAACTAGCAAACAAGTGGGGTGAAAATAAACTAAGGATAGACCATTTCGATACTAAACTAAAACCGCGTAATACACGGCTTACACTAAAAGAAATCCAAAGTGTTGAAAGGGACGCGATGACGAACTTATTGATAAAGTCTATACCCGACCTTGCACTCTTTACGAATGGGTAACTTAGCGAGGGGTTGGATACTCGGTCTAATCAATCAGTGATTAATGTTGAGAAACGGGGAATCTTAATAGGTGTTAGACGCCGATCACGAGCTCGAGCGTCGAGATGAAAAAAAAATTATTTATCAGGAGAAATTTGAGATGAAAATAATCTGGATTCCCACCCGGATCGTCGTATAAACAAAATACTCTTATATCCTTTTGCTGAAGTCAAAATCACGAGGTTGCGAATTAGTTTTCAAAATTTTTCATGTTTGAATGCATCATCATCATCATATCGTATTTCCTGTTACGTTGGAAGTTAGCCAGGAACAAATACGAACTCCAAAGGGTGTATCGAATCACTACCAAGGCTTCAAAAATAATTAGGCTTAATATTTATGAAAAATGTTTGCATTTTTAAATTTATATTTTATAAAAAAAGAAAAATACAGTTGTAATTTTATCGGTAAAAAATACAGGTATAAGCGGACGAAGGTAGAAAATTCCAAGGGACTCTTCGTAGAAGCGATAATCACTTCAAACTATAGCGGTCTTGGCAATGGATACAAACCTTCGCTAGCGATTCCGCAATTATTCTTCTTATTTCGCGCCATTTTGATATAGCCATGGTCACCCCAATTCTCCCCCCAGGAATTCTTGACCAACCAATAATCTAATCCTTTCTCAGTACCGTACCCAACTACGAGTACACCGTGATCTAAAAATACGGTGTCACAATTCTCCTCGTAGTAAACCCCGTGACTGTACTGGAGGAAACTGTCGTGACTAATAAAAACATAAGAGGATACAAGTTACTCCTCCCGACTATATTGTATATTATTCTCTATGTCTTCCTTGGAAAACCAATACCTAGCGTCAATTCCAACGGATATTGGTCCGATAGTTGCCACGGCTAAAAACGGGATACTAAGTTAATAAGTCACAGACTAATTGAAATGAATTGAATTGAACTGTGGGAGGACGTACCTTCTTTCAACTGGTCTTCTTGTCCCCTGGGAATTCTAGCGAATCCGGCATCAGTAGCCACCCTATTCTTCTTATTATATCTGCATTTGAATCTGTCATCACCTTGGTAAGGATACGACGCTTCCGAATCGAGTCCGTCATTGTCTTGGACATATCGGAAGGCGTACGTCATCTCTCCGCCCAGACAGCCTTTGTTACCTTCGTAGCGAGAACGTTAGAGCGAATGGACACTCGTCTATTCAAAAACATCTTCTATTACCTTCACTACACGAACAATCAACCAAATTTTGTTCGCTCAAGGAAATCAGTTTTCCAGTTTGACGAAATTCTTGACCCTCGAGTGAACCGGTGGCCGAAAAGGCCCAACAAGAGCCGCAACTCCCTTGGTCTTTAACGGGTGTGACGTAACCCTTGTCGCGCCAATCAATTTGGTCTGGCACGACAACGTTATGTAACGGGAGATAAATAGTTCCGTTTAGAGCGTGTTCCGGTTTGCTTGGCTTATATCCATTCCTTCTTTGGACCACTTCGTGGAGAAGGAGGTCGCTGAATCTGGTCAGGTCAGATCGCCATTATAATTAAAGGTTAAAGGAAGCCACGGGTTCAATATTCTTACTTATTAATGGTCCTAGCGAAAGTCGCCTCTCCTTTCTGATATTTCTGATTGTGTTTGGCAATTTTCAATCTATTTTCCATGAAGATTTTCGCGCGAAATATTTCCTCGGTTTCATTATTATAAAACTTTTTATATTTTAACTTAAAAGCCTGGAATTCTTCGTGCAACAATTCATCCAACGTAAACGCCAAAACCGTCGGTAATAAAATGGACAGAAAAAGCGACGCTAAAAATGTTAAATTCATGACCGCCTAATTATTTAAGGTACCTACGCTCGGTAAAAACAAAACGTTTATGAATCTAACGAAGTTTTATTGGGATGTTTTTATAAAGAAATTATGGAAATTTTGCAAGAAAATACCTCACTCGACGCGTTGAACTTTATCATAATATAAATGACTGACGCCAAAAGCACGCGACGCCGAGGGAATAACCACTTCCGAAATATCTTTATCGTGAAGCAAATGCGAATAGAAGTAAGTTCCTGAGTCAATGCCCCCTCGATAGACAACAATTGTCAACATAGTCTTAAGGAAAAATCACGAGGTTGAACCTTGAACTTCAAACGTATATATTTATTGTCAAGTAGCGCGGGAAAATTCCCTTTATCAGTAATAAATACTTGGGCGTCTTTTTTTTTTTTTTTTTTTCAATAAACTTGAGTGGGTGGCCATTACAATGCATTTATTAAAGGCAAAAATAAACACTTATGCGTAATCACGTAAAAAATGTTTATTAAAATTAATTACATTAATTAAAGATTAACACTAGAACAATACATGGTATTAATTACAACATAGTGTAATCTAACAGTGATTATTTCTTATTATAAAACGTTTTTTTATAACCAAATGAAACATAATTAAAATAAATGCCAGCATTTTAACCAATTAGAGTGGAGCATTTTTAAACCAACGGGTAACTGGCGTAACTGGCAATTCCACACATATTACCGGCGTTACGAGCTATTCTGACGTATCCACCTTCGCCCCAATGCGCGCTCCACGAATTCTTGACGATCCAATAATCCAGTCCGTCGCTAGTGGTTCCGTAACCCACGACCAGGACGCCGTGGTTCAATTTAGTCGTTGAGCAGTACTCGTCCTCGTAAACGCCACCACTGTACATCATAAAAGAGCTTTGACCAGCGTCAATGCCTACCGAAATGGGTCCGACGGTAGCCACGGCTTCCTTTAAGGCTTCTTCGTCACCGATTGGTATATCGACGTGACCACTCTCGGTGGCGGCGATCTTCGACTTATCGTAATGGCAAGCTTCGTTATCTTCGATGTAAGGATACTCCTTTTCGCTGTTAATGCCGCCATTATCTTGGACGTAGCGGAAGGCGTTGTCCATAAGTCCTCCGAAGCAGCCTCGATTTCCGTAGTCGAAGGAACAGTCCATAAGATTCTGTTCGCTTAAGGAGACCAATTTCCCCGCTTTCCTAAAGTGTTGTCCTTCCAAAGATCCGGTGGCGCTGAAAGCCCAGCACGAACCGCAATGTCCTTGGTCTTTCACCGGGGTAACGGCACCAGCCTGGCGCCAGTCAACCGAATCGGGAATTTGGACATTGGATAAGCGAATGTAGGTGGAACCGTTCATTGGTCGAGGGGAAGTTATATTCAAACGGTTCATGGTACGAGAAAATTCGTCGCGAAACATGTCCGAGAACCTGCGAAAGCGTTGATAAGTATTTGAGAAACGGATTGTTTCTAAAGAGAACTAGTCTTTGAACGACAATAACTTACCGATTGATTCTCAGATTGTACGTCTTTTCGCCATGGGCGAATTTGTAGTTATGTCTGGCAATAAACATCCTATTTTCCCGGAATACCTTCTTCCGAACCCATTCATCCAAGGCATTACTGTAGGTTTTATTGAAGATTGTTTTAAAAGCTTGAAACTCTTCGTTCTCTACCTCCGTGCCATCGATGAAATATTCCAGGGCGCTGGTGGCGCAAAGCACGCTCAAAAAAACTAGCAAAAAAGCGACGCTGCTATTCATTGTTGAATGGAAAATTGCAACGCCGTCCCAAAGTGTCACCGCTTTTTATACGAAACCGAGTCCCCACGCGTTATTTTCCGTCAATATTCGAATCTATTGTCTTTAATATAATTCTAGCGTACTTGAAACAATAAATATTGAAACTGCGTGTGTCTTCTGACACTTGGAATTATCTTCCAATACACTCACTCCAATATAGTTAAAAGCGTCAATCGTATCTTGGTACAATGAAGAGCGTAAATATTTATTTCGAAATACCATCATTGTTTTCGTAAGACATTTTTAAATTGGAAAAATTCCTAAGCCTCGAAGCATTGTAAGTAAGACAGTATTTAAAATAACGATAAAGGAAAATTATCTAGAGTCAGATTGCAGTTAGGAGGTGAAAACGTTGCCATTTTGATTAATCGCATGCAAATTACGTCTTTTCCCCCTCCCTACCCGCCCGCGGAACCCCAATTTTCCAACTTAGTATACGAAGCCGTCATATTAAGGCAGCCACGATACGCCGGAAGAAGGTATCATCCCCAGCAGCAAAATCCCCGCATTATAAATAAGAGGTCAAAATGGCCTCGATGCCCCCTCACCATCGACCCGCGAGCCAGATCGGATCCCTATCCTACGATGATGGTAGATACTTGGAAAAGGTGGTGCGTCTCCAATTACACAGTTTCCAAAAGCTCGTTCCCACCCTACACGGTACCTTCAATTCGTATAGAGGGAGGGATGGGAGGGGTCGAAAACTGTCAAACAGTCCAAAGGACACTATACCCTAACCACGATGAGGAGGAATCGTGGCTGCCTCGGGGTTTGAACCCTAATTAGCGCGCGACGGAGAAATAAGCCTCGGTAACCTAAGAAGATGAAAAGGGGTTTAAAATACACCCCGCCTTTTTACCATGATGGCACCCAACGCCAGCCAGATCACGGAGCCAAGAAGAGAAACCTGACCTGTCGGCGATATACCGAGTCGCGCTATAGGAAGTTGATGCCACCACCACCAACCTAAACCTAAAGAGCCAAAGTCCACGGGATGAAGGCATAATGATGAAAGAATTAAATTGGTTCTATGTTTATAGTGGGGGAAAAATATTGAATGTTCCATATACTTTTGTTATATTGGGAATCGTTAACCCTAATATCCGTGTTTATATTCGACTCTAATCGTAATAATATTAAAGATAATTCGGTATTTTAAAGATCACGAGGACGCGAAGGCTTTATCACGTGATAATAAAAACAAAAACACAGAAAATTCCGATAACACCAATTTAGATATATATTTAGGAACAGGGTTAAGGAAGTAGATTTTAAATTAAACTCACCATTGACTGGGTCGACCTCCAGATAATTTTCTCGCCGTGACACATTTTCCTTCGCCTGAAATTAATAAAATTAACTTTGAATTAAAATATGAGAATTTAAAGCTGATTACTTATTACATTGACAGACGCTAGGGGCTAGTTGAAACCCCAAAACAAAGAGACAGTGACGCGTGATATTAGGGGTCAATTCTAGGAGAGCGGTAGCTCTCTTAGATAAGACTTCATACTGACTTTAATGTATAAGGATGGTTTTTTGATTGGATATAAGACTTCATACTGACTTTAATGTATAAGGATGGTTTTTTGATTGGATATAACTTTTTTTGTTTTGTATTAACTGTTTTGAAAAAATTCCACAGAACTACAATTCGGACCCTCAATATGTGGTTAAAATTTCAAAAAGATTCATTTAATAGTTTATTTTATAAAACATAAAGTTGCTAAGGGTGGTTTTCATTTCCATAAAACTTTTACGATATTTTGATGAAAAACATAAAATTTTCCCATAGAAATAACATGGGAAAAAATTTTACAAATAACCATTTTGTGGCAGCCGTAATGCAATAACTATTCGGTTGTTTGACTTGAAAACGGTTTTAAACGAAAGCCTGGTATTTAGATTTTGTGCTTTCCAATTTTCATTAATTAGATTTAAGTTAAAGTGTGTTTAATTTCACATTTTCAAAACCATTCCATTCTGCGATATTTAAGCATGGATAAGAGTCAGTTTATGATGTTAGCACGGTTAAGGCTATTTGGTCCAATTTTTCGTAGTGGTAAAAAACAAGAGAACCTAAGCTTGTGTTAGCTAACAAGTTAAGTTGGAAAAGGACCCCACACATATATATTAAGTTACCAACTGCCTTAGAGACAGTAACAACAAAGGTGATTTAACAAGATTACCTACGACTGGTAATTAAGCTAGATTACCTACGACTGGAAATTAAGCTAGATTACCGACGACAGGTAATTAAGCTAGATTACCTACGACTGGTAATTATGCTAGATCAGCGACGACTGGTAATTAAGCTAGATTAGCGACGACTCGTAATTAAGCTAGATTAGCGACGACTGGTAATTTAGCTAGATTACCGACGACTGGTAATTAAGCTAGATTACCGACGACTGGTAATTAAGCTAGATTACCGACGACTGGTAATTTAGCTAGATTACCGACGACTGGTAATTAAGCTAGATTACCGACGACTGGTAATTAAGCTAGATTACCGACGACTGGTAATTAAGCTAGATTACCTACGACTGGTAATTAGGCTAGATTGGCGACGACTGGTAATTAAGCTAGATTACCGACGACTGGTAATTAAGCTAGATTACCGACGACTGGTAATTAAGCTAGGTTAGCGACGACGGGTAATTTAGCTAGATTACCGACGACTGGTAATTAAGCTAGATTACCGACGACTGGTAATTTAGCTAGATTACCGACGACTGGTAATTAAGCTAGATTAGCGACGACTGGTAATTAAGCTAGATTACCGACGACTGGTAATTTAGCTAGATTACCAACGACTGGTAATTTAGCTAGATTACCGACGACTGGTAATTAAGCTAGATTAGCGACGACTGGTAATTAAGCTAGATTACCGACGACTGGTAATTTAGCTAGATTACCGACGACTGGTAATTTAGCTAGATTACCGACGACTGGTAATTAAGCTAGATTACCGACGACTGGTAATTAAGCTAGATTACCGACGACTGGTAATTAAGCTAGATTACCGACGACTGGTAATTAAGCTAGATTACCGACGACTGGTAATTAAGCTAGATTACCGACGGCTGGTAATTAAGCTAGATTACCGACGACTGGTAATTAAGCTAGATTACCGACGACTGGTAATTAAGCCAGATTACCGACGACTGGTAATTGAACTTGATAAGTATATGACATGTGTTGGCGCTCAGGTATACGGAATCTTTTTGTGGTATAACTATGTACAGCTTCCTCTGTATTTGCATGTGAAAATGACGGGAAAGCAATTTGAGTTTGACCGGACGTTCATTGTCAAGTCAAGCAGTCAGGAATGACAGTTTTATAATAGATGGTTGGTTAGTTCAAACGAGTTAACTAATATATGCACAATGCCCTAATACTTTTACTCTCCTAAGGTTTCTGAACAATTTGAATTAATATTAAGACTGAAGTGACAGATATTAATAAAAACTGTCATTGTAGACAAAGACGGGAAAGTGTAAAAGATAAGTGTAGAAAATGAATTGCCTGAAGTAACAGATATTAAAATTTTCACTTTTGAAGACATGATCATAAAACATCGATTATTTGAAAAAATTCTTATTTTAGTTTTTTCACTAAATTTTCATTTAACTCAAAATATTTTTCTACATTATTTACACAAGTATTTTTCTCTATATAGTAGTCCAGAAAAAATGGTATCTTCAAGTTTTTTGAGGGATACTGGCATGATACTAGGTTTTAGTTCAAATACTCCAATTTTTATATTTTATAATTGGAAATATTGCCAAGCAAAAAATTACAAAGGCCGTTTGACTGTGATGTAGTTATTAATGTTCAAAAGATATTTTGGGAGCTATACATCACGTTAATTTTGATATTTTTAAAACTTTCAAATTAACGACTACGATTTTTCAAGATTTCACACAGTTTTTTGTTCAACCATTTTCTGACTATTTAATTCTCCTTAAGGGACCGAATACTCAAAACTAATTGTAAATTTTTGAAATAAAATAAAATGTTCACGCGTACTACTTTTAAAATGAACCTCATGTTTCATGACAAAATATTTTGACTAATTTTGGTAAAAAAAACTAAGATAAGAATTTTTTCAAATAATCGATGTTTTATGATCATGTCTTCAAAAGTGAAAATTTTAATATCTGTTACTTCAGGCAATTCATTTTCTACACTTATCTTTTACACTTTCCCGTCTTTGTCTACAATGACAGTTTTTATTATTTACGTTCTGTTCTATCGTTGCGGGTATCCGTGGTTGTAAAAAGATAACATTAGCTCTGATTGGATATCGAACTAAACTGTACGGATCACGCTAAATCCAAAGTTATATCTAAGTCTAGGTTCTAATTGACCCTTTTACCAAATTGACAGCGCGGTTTAGCCCGCATCGTGACGTAATTTTGCGGTCATTTGACCACCCTTATACCCGTACATACCATTGGCTCAGTTTGAAATAAAACGTGACGTATAACAACTCAAAAAAATGTATATATACAGATTGAAAATTGAAACCGCGTACACTTTATGTAACAAATGTTCCTTAAAAAATTGTTGAAGCATCGTGTTCAAAATCAAACCACACCTGTGACTCCTTATCGGTCCAAGTAAAAAAAAAATGAGGAATTTCTGATTTCGGAATATCTCTTCTCGTATAAGAAATTCTAGGTAGGATGTAGCGTGAGCGTTCAGGCATAAACAAACAGTGGGATTTTTTCCCTTCTCTCCAGCTTCCTCGCTCTCTAAAAGGATGCAAGATGGAAGGGAAGAAAGAGAGAGAGAGAGAGAGAGGGAGGAAGGATGTTCTCGGGAAGATGGCAAAAAAATTTATTCGGACTTTGGAATGGATGACCAGCTGGTGTTCAGTCCGAAGAATATAGAGTGAAAAAGCGCTCCGTTGTCGAGGGTGGAAGAAGAAGAAGCGTACTCTTCGATTATGCAGACGATAAGAGTCCCAAGGAATTTCGTACCAAGGCTTAACAACGCCCAAATCTATAAGTGCTCAGCGTGGACTTTTGTAATTCTAAAGAGGAATCAAGCCTAACTTGATTTGAAATATTATAAACATAACCAATGACGCTAAATACTTGGGCCTAACGCGTCAATTAGATCCACGCACCTAAATCGCTTCATCGTTTAACTGAAACTATAGCTACATCAAAAAACTGAAAAACATTTTCTTTTATAGAGAGATTTAAGAAGTTGAAGAAGAAGAAGGAAGAAGTTTTAAGAGGGTGTTAAGAGATTCCAGGAGCGCGGCACCAGAAGGGACATTACTAACACTCGCGTCCAAGCGTCGCCCGCTGTTGTTTCTGAATGGACAATGAAGGCAGTTACGTGTCCTCAACTTCGGACACAAATTCACCATCCGGAAAACGTCCCCCCCCCCACTTTAACTTGTGTGTGTACCGTGGACCGCCTTTTGTATATTAAGTTTTCGAAATAGCCCCCACAAAAAAAACCACATTTTACAAAAGAATCAAAAACCATTTTTTCTCTCTCTCTCTCTCTCTCTCTCTCGGAGAGGAATTTTGCGGAATTTTAAAACGGACTTTAGCAGCTAGGACGGACACCACCACGCGCTACACAGGGTCCGGCCTAATGTCCAGGGGAGAACAAAAAAAGTACTAGTAAAAAGAACGAGATTTGATTCGCTTCCTGATTTCCTATTCCAACAGGGAATTCGCCAGAGAAGTTTTTCAACCGATACCTAAATCTACAGATATGGCAACGTAACACTCTTTTTGGTGATTTTTTTTTCTTTCTCTCAGACTGGGCTGAATATAAAAAAAAATTAGGTTTACACGCGAGAAATGCGTTTATATCGGTCTTTTTTGGCCAAACACGGCCTCAGGAATTCTGGGACGCGGTTATACCCTCCTCATTTGATTTTAAAAAGGCACTTTGGGCCTATTTTGAGCAAGCAACCGACGCGTGTACTTTTCGTAAATATAAGCGATCGAGTTTTTGGGACTTATCCTATACATAGTTCCCATGCTAGGAGGATCCATACCATTTACACAGGGAGGCCAGGCTTCGGGTGTTACACAAGAAGGCCTGACTCACTAGGTGAGACTAAAGCAAGGCCTCCTATTGAAAATGGTATGGATCCTCCTAGCATGCATGGGAACTATGTATAGCCGACTTATTTACACGTTCTTGGCTCTGTATACGGGTTTCTGATTTAATTTAATTCCAATTCATGGCCAATTTTCCTCAATATATAATAAAAGGACAACTCTATTAGCGTTAGAATTTAGTTGATGTCAGGTATATTTTGACTCGAGGCCGCGAAGCTATAATAATGTAGCCAACGTCTCGATCACGATGTTTATTGTTATATTTGACCTCTGGAGTGACCCCGATCATCTCCCTCTAAAACTATTATCTCTCTTTGAAGAAAAAAAAAGAGTAGGAGAAGAGAATTTATGAGAGATTGAAGGATAAAAACATTTGACGCATATCGTGCCTTGGCGTAATGTACACTATATATAAAAAGAACGCTTTAATTTCACCCATGAATAGCTTTAAATTACTCGTACAAATAGATATAATCTGACGTTCTTTCTTAATAAAAATAAGTTCGTGATCCAACCTAAAGGAAGAATATATTCACGCGAAACGCTAATTAATTCGCTATTGGATGAATTTTTCAATTATAACGTCGTCTCGAGATTGAAACTTTGCGCCGAGAGACAGAGCGACTACTTTCGGGGAGGTGGGGGGGGGGGTGTTAAAAAGTGACGTCATCACCGATTCCTCGTGACTTTCCAATCTGTTATCCGCGATTCAAACTAAACTTTTTCCTCGAGAACTTAATTCCATTATAGGCCTATATCATCTAAGGCAAAGTTTCTAATTTCGTGATGGTCCCCCCCTTCTCCCTCCTTTTCCCTTCTTATTCAATCCCTCAATTCCTCGAGAGAGATCGGGTTCTTCAAATCGGGTCCGGGGTACAATACGACGGTTTCATTTTTCAACAAATATGACGAAATATTTGATTAACGTTCGAATACATTGCCCTCTTTATTTGTATAGATAAATTTTCCATACGAGGGGCTAACCACTTGGATAGTTAATGTACACCGATTACGCGTAGTCATTTTAGCACTGTCAAAGGCAGGCTTAAGGGTAATCGTTTTAGTACAGTCAAAGATACAGTCGCATACACCGATTACGGTAAGTGACTAGCCCCTCGTTTCCATATAAGAATTCAACCTTAGAATTAATGGAATTTAACGTATAAAACATGTTTGTTTCGAGGGAAACATTTACCCGCAGAAAGTTAAAGGCGGATTAACACGCAAGGATAAATAAAATCAAAGTAGTTCCGAGTATATAGAATTCATGGTTCGATTTTTTCCAACTTAAAAGATAAAAGAAGAAAATAGCCAGCGTCTATGAAGGTCGAATATAGTTGGTACGAGGTCAGAGACGAACGAGGCCTTCCAATGACCTTTAACCCCCCGCAAAACCCACCCACCCTTCCCCTCCCCTTCCCGAGCTAAGCCTAAAACGACTAGAAAGAATCAAGTCAATCCATCACTTTTTTTTAGACCTCGGTGGACTCATCTACTCGAACTCTCGAACCCCCAAAGGCCCCGCTCCGCATTGATTTCTGAGAAGGAGGAGGAGGAATGGGGGGGGGGTCCCTGACCACAACCTGATCCCGACGATGTCCACTATAGGAAGGGACATTCCCTCGGCTCAAGCCAAATCAATAACCGTAAAAAGATTAATTGTAGTGAAGTTTCATTCTTCCAAGCATGTTGAACTATCAGGAACAATCCCTTATACTATAATGGGACAGGAAAACTGGCCAAGAACAAAAATATATATAATATCGGTAGCGTTCTAGTATATCAAGGTCACCGAAATTTAATTTCAGAACTCGCTGTTTAAATGTACTCCCCCTAAGCTTCCTGCGCATGCTCTAGATGCAAAAAAAAATCATTCCTTCTTTGCTAGTCCTTTCTCCTATCCTAATTCGTTTTTAACTAGCTTTACTTAAGAAAAAGTAACTTTCTATTCAAAATTAACCCTTGGTTTATAAAGTAAAGAGTCATTTAGAGTTTTTTTTTGGGGGGGTGGGGAAATCTAGAGTATTTTTACTCGTAATCAGTTTAGCGCTCGCAACCGATTCACGAAAAACCCTTTTATGAAAAACAAAAGCTTTCCAGGGGAATTTTTTTTTTCACTTCCATTCTCAAACAAAAGTACCAATTCACCATTTTCGTAAGAACAAAAAGCTAAGGATTCCATGGTGGAAAAAAATATCTTAATTAAATAAACAAATACTTAACGCGTAATTAAGCTAATTCAAACACGCGTTAAGGCAGATATTAGGGAGGGGTGGACTGTTATTATAGTCCGTACAAAGAATACACCAAATGACCGTCATTATTTTCTTTATACTGATTATTTGTATAAAACATCCCATCGCGTTGTTTGACAAAAAAAAAAAAAAAAATGGCGAGCGTGACCTTGAAATTTATACCGTCTGAATGACCTTTGTGGGTGTGGCAACTGAAATTTCGGTAATAGCAGAAGTGAGATGAGACCAGAAGTACTGAGCTAACCAAATTCTTCACTCGGCGAAAGTGAATATTCTTGATAACACACCAACGGTTGGCCCCCTAGTGGCGGTTTCAGAATTTCCCCTCCAAAACGTGAGACGCTCGCGGTGGTAGACGGCCGAACTAGATTCAAGCACCCGCGTCCGTGTTCCGCGGCTTTAGGTTGAGGGGAAGGGGGTAGGAAATGTTTTTGGAACTCGATCAATTTTTTCTCTCTAGTTTTAGCGCGTGGGAAGCGGCATAAAATCCTCAAATTTGTTCACTAGTGCCAGGATCTACTATCAATGCTAGAGCCCTTCACTTCTAGTCTCATCTCACTTCTGGTAATAGAGATTTAACCATTGGATGAGGGAAAGAAACTACGAGTACGATAGCGCTCCCGTCCACGAGTGGTCAAGGAAGGAATGAGCGAAACATCAAGATAGAGTGCGTGGTCGTAGATAGGCAGCCATTTTAGTTAATTACGCGATCCTTAAGTTTCATTACTCGTCTTAATTTACAACTTACAAGAAAAAAAAAGGAAGGGGTTTATATAAAACTTGTCTATCTTGACTTGACCGTCCCCTTATAGTAGCGTAATTAATGACATTCAGGCACTTTGAATTAAACCAGGAGGACGCGGATACGAGAAACCACCACGGATATCATAAATACGGTACTTGAAAGTCAGTCTAGGGTGACTCTGGCTGGAAGATAAGCGCTACACCGAGTTTATATTTATTCCGGGTATCTATGGATGCAAATGAGTACTCTCGAGGTAAGCCGGACGAAAATAAGGGATTAGTGGTGGCGCGCCAAAAGGAAGGGGTCGGGTTAAAAGTATAATCCCTCGTCGGTCCAGGGATGAGTTGAAAGGACGCGGCTCTCCGCTGTCCCTATGAAAATCTAAGAGCAAAGTTGGTTCAACTTTTCTAACACGAGAGGTCTTAACATTTGACACGACGCCTTTCTATACTCTACACGTCCCCCCCCCCTCCCCCTCGACCTAAAACTCAACTAATCCCTATTTTATTCCCTCTCAAAACTACGCCAGAGATTTAAAAAACAAATAATAGAGGTCTATTTTTAACCTAAAAATGGCAATTTACTCTTGCCCTGGTCGTTGTAACCCCAAGTATTTAGTATCGTTAGAAAATGGAGAGAAATTAAGGATATAACATAATGAAAGGATTTCCACGTATCTCTTATAGAACCAGAGTTACGAGCCTTTAAAGTGGAAATTTCATACAAAATGAGATGGTTATACACTGAATAAAATTCCAACATGAACTTGCACTTTTACGTTGAATATAAAATCTAGAAGGATGTGAAGAACGAAAACGTTTTTAATTTGGCGGTAAATTTTGATAATTAAGGCGCGAAAGAAAAGGTGATTTTAAAATAGGTGTAAAGACTAGTGGTATAATAAGGGCGCGTTATAAAAGGGCCTAAGTTGATTACAGGGTAAGAATTCGCGTCGTGCCGACTATCCCCCCCTTAGCCCCCCCCCCGCTTCTTCCTTTTCGAGGTCAAACGCGGGTCGTGATCTCGCGTTTATCTAACTTCAATTTAAACCAAACGGTACGGAGGGTTGCGTACAAAATGTTTAAAAAAGTTGCGAGTTTTATTTTTCTTTCATTCCCAAATTTTCGCGCTTAATTTCATTTTAGCCAGAGAGAGAGAGAGAGAGAAGGGATGGGGATCAATTCAAAAGAAAATTGGCGGGGAAAAAAAACGCGCCAAGTTATACATAATGACAGGTTTTAAGAAGGATCATCTTTATAGGGAAAAAAATGCGTAGGCGAATATGACCGAATGTTTATACAATTTGGCGCCAATTGCTATGGTACAGATAGACCTTCACGATTTAAAACGCGGAAAATTTTGTTCCCGCCAATAAGGGTGTCTACCAGCTATGATGAAGATAAATAGAGATTTCATCGTCCGCGTGAAATTCTCAAAGCGCGCGAGAATCAGATTTACTATTTATTCTGATTAAATTTCAAACAAGCGCGTGAGGTATTATAATATTCGAACGTCATTGGTCTAATTAAAAGTTCTCTATCGGCACGAGCTCTTTAATTTTTTCCCGCCAAATCCTCGAGGATCCATCTCACGCGCAAATAAACGCGCCCGATTTTCGCGCGTTTCAATTTTACCCTCCTACGTAGAAAGGTTAAGAAATTGCCTGTTCTATTATAGGTTCGAGCGAAACTTACTCGGAACTACACCGATTCATTTAACCTTTCTAGCGCGACAGCGAGCCGGATCCTCTAAACTAATAAATTCCGATTTGTTTTAATTTTTTTTCTTCTGGCGAATCTTTTTAGATGGTACGAACACGAATAGCTCGGGGCGCGATGATTTTGTATCCCCCTTTGTATATTGGCCATGCAGGGCTAAAACCATTTTTTTTACGTCACAACACGAGCTTCGCGGAGCTCATAATGCTATACTTCTTCTCCGAGATAATTGAGAATTTGATGGAAACGTTTTTGCCAAAAAGAAATCCCCCTCTTTCTTTAGCTAACAGTGACTAGAATCTTTGATTAGGATGCCAAGGCTTACCAATGTTTTCATATATTCCCTCTTAAAGGGACGCTAGCTCTTTAGAAAATAAACCTATGGGAAGTAGCTAATGAAAAAATAGGCTTAACAATTCATTTAATTTTTTTAAATTAGGCTTAACAATCGACTCTGGTAGTTTTTAGTAGACGAGTTTCAACAGTTTAAAAGATTCATGCGAGGCTGGTGATAATTCAACTTTCTTGTTACGTAAAAGAACATCAGGGAAAAAAGCCTTCAGAGTTCTAAGCGAGTCCGTAGGATGGGGGCCCAAGACGTATTTTAAATAGATAGCGGGGACTCGGGGTGGGGTGAAAGGGGGAAGGGGATTGCCTACAAGGGAGATTGAACGAACGAGACATTGGCGAAATGCCCCCTGACATTGACGGATGAACTCGGATGCCCTGGTGTACTCTTAGAACTCCTTTCTTACCGGGTGCTGGAGGATGGAGGGTGGAAGAAGGATCAAGGCCCACTCTACCCTATTAAAGCCCCGGCCCCCTGCCCGAGGATCGTGTCAGGGTACCACGGAGTAATTCGACAAAGTTCCTTCCGATAGTGCGTGTGGCGACCAAAAAACATCCCCAAAATTAGGCCTAAAGTAGTCTGCAGTCGGGAGTCGAAAAAAACTTTTTCAAATCAAAAACATTTTCAACTTTGCACTGTGTCGCGCGCGCCAAGGCTCAAATAAATTTGAATTTCTAGGCTTCTTTCTTGATTAAGCTTCTAACGTTCCCTACTTCTTTAAAACCAAACAATCGCAAAAATGAATAAAATCCGAATCCAGCCCCCTCAATATTTCTTAATCCCAAAATCTAGACCACTTAAAAGTTAAAAAAAAACCTGAACTTCAAAAACCTTTTATCGAAAGCTATTATTACAATTTAAGACTTTTGAACAGAGAGAAGAAATGGTGGCGGGTAGGAAGAGAAAATTAAAGAAATAAATATAAAAAAAATCAATGGGGAAGGGGCGCGTGAATATAGACTCATTTATAACGCTTAACCTCGACTCCTCTCTCGAGACTCTGGACCAAATTTCGAGATGCAAAGGCCCGGGTTGCGGGGACCAGGGCGACATGGATTATCATTAGCATCCTCAGGATGCGGAGACAGTTCCCAAGCCGCGGTTCTCGCTATGCACGGCTTCTAACCGAACCCTATCACCCCTTTAAAAGCCAAAAACCAAAAAAAGGCACCCTCTTGCAAAGGCTAAAAGATTGCGATTGCCATCTATAGGTGGTGTCAATTTAAGGTTTAACATCGCGAGTGTGGTACGTAAAAGATGGGTCCACCTTTGATAGGACCCTCGAGTTAAATTGATCACGGGCGGAAAAACCGCACCCGGTTTTCCGCAAATAAAAGTGTCGAGAACATTAATTTTTGGAACCCGAGGCACCAACTCCATTTATCATCTAAGCCTCGGCCGCCTGCCTAGATTCCGAAAAGGGATAGGGGCCTTTTTTAAAATGATCAAACTTATTTCACGCCTAAGGTATCATTGGTTAAGCGCCTAGTAGCTTCGGCTTACTCCTATATTAGAGACCGAAGTGACGTCATCACGGATGTTATAAACCAGCCCTACAGAATTAAGTTAAATCGAAATTATTTTTAAGGAACGTTTCTCGAGACGCTAAGCCTAGAATGAAAATGCTTGTCTCCAAAAACACGTGATATATTATAGAAGGGAGAGTTCCCGCCTAATTTCTCTCCTAAGGCTATACTACGTATAGGGACTGAGGGAATTTTCAAACCTTCCTGGGTTAAAAGAATCTCTATTCAAATTGCACGCAACCGAGAAGAGATGGGTGGTGGGCTTAACCGCCTAGCTCGAGGCAGTCCTGAAAAGGACACCAGATAAAAATGGTGGAGCTCGAACATCAGTCGTCACGTGACAGGTGTCTCGGATTAAACGAAGCTAGGGAACGAGATAGATTGGAGGCGCGTGTGGACTTTAAATTCAAAGATAACTCCGCAATCTTGATTATTATTAATATAACGATAATATTAGGAAAAGATAATAAATTAAATATCGATGATATCGATATCAAAAAATATATATATATCGTATAAGTTAAGCGCGAGAAACTATCATTACTAGAGGCGGATAATTCGAGATCCATACCACAAACATAAATCAAAGCAGAAGCCAGTACGATTAGATAGATTCCAAATATATATGGATAGATATTTCCCTTTCAAATACACGGACCCCCGGCATCGTCACCCCCTCAGCTAGGAGCAAGGAGACCACTTCCTGGGCACCGCTCCCCATCCCCTCCCCCACCGGTCAAGGAGGAAGTCACCAGAAACAGAAAAACTAGCAAGGATAGACCGAAGCTTATATTCCTAGATACGAGTCGTATTAGGCTTATCATTCTGGCGCGCGCTTTCTGCTGTTGGGTTTTTGGCGCGAGAATATGTATGTATACATCCACGTGGTGGACGCATCACGCGCTATCAATCTCGCGGTCTACCGTTGGATTTCAGTTGGCGGCGGCGGCCACCACTTCTTTAGGCTGGCGGTATATATTAATAAAGGGCGCCGAAAGATATTACTAAATGATAAGAAGGCCATAATACTCGCGCGTCGCCTATCTCTATAATAGGAAGTTATCACCCAACGCGTTAATGATAGCGCACCTCCAGAACGACAGCCACAGAGATATGAAATATATACCTTTAACCAAACGCATCATGGGATACCAGAGACTGCCTCATTATTCGCGATACACGTGACAAAAAGATACCAGCGTCCAGGTTGAAACAGCAGGGTTCATACAACTTTTGGAAAACAAATTTCCCTGATATTTCCAGGTTTTTCCCCCATATACTTCCCTGAATTTTCCAGGTTTTCCCCATATACTTCCCTGAATTTTCCAGTTTTTCCCGTATGAAGCAAATGTTAACGAAGGAGGGGGGGGGCAAATAGGACTATTACATAATCAAAGGACATCCCCGTATCTCTAGTAGAACCACTCCAAAGTTTAGTGTAATGTTAATCCTATGGAGGGAATGTTCACGAACATTTTGCTTAATTACTTGGCCCTTGTTTCACGCAAATTTCCCTGATTTCCCTGAATTTTACTAAAAATTATAAATTTCCCTGAGGTTTTTGTCAACTATTTATTTCCCTGATTTTTCCAGGTTTTCCCTGTTTTCCAGGTTTGTATGAACCCTAAACAGAAGCCAATGAGACTCGTCGAAGTATAATGGTGCGGCTGAAATTGCTTGCGAGTTTCAGTAACTTCCAATTGAACTTGCAGTCAAATAAAAGCGTACCAAATCAAAGATCAATCGTTTCAAACTTTTTCTAAATAGGAGACCATTAAAATTCAAATTTTCTGTCTCCCGCACTCCGCCACTCTCAATTCTAAATTTTTGAAAAGCGTTAGGGTTAGCTATCTCTTAGGCCTTGGCGCTTTCCAGCTAGAATTAATGAGGGAACGCGTAACGTTTCCTTAATGCAAAACGACTCGAGGAAGGTCTCGAGGGAGATATTTATCACGTGACTGGGTAACCGCGAACTTTGGCAACCCCACGTGATGGCGTTTCCTTGTTTTTACTCATAACGAATCCTGCAGATAGAGAGAGAATGTGTCCCGTGTCGACAAGGCATTAGGTAAGAGATTCTTGTAATGGTACCACCGCGGACCCACCACCTAACTGATCTTTCTTTTACAGGGGTACCTTACATATCTCGTGGGTAGGCGCCAAGGCCCGGGGAGGAAGATCTAACTAGACTTATTTCAGCTTACACGAATAACCTTTCAACAGGTATAGGCGAGAAAATTGGCGAGCGCAAAAAGAACATGGCGCGAGAAACACAACCTGCGCGTGAATTTTTAGAAAGCAGTCTCGTGTTCTTCTCCGAAGCGCCAGCAAATTTTTCTTCCCTAAGTCTAATTACGAACGGTTACAAGCATTCTCAATTAAAAATGCAGAATCCAAAAATGAACTAAGAGAGTGAGGGAGGGGGACTTACAAACCGCGAGTTCCATTCCATATGGTTTAGTTTCCACGAAATGCTTAAAATAACCTTTGACCCCTATTCACAATAGTATAGTTTTTTTACCCCAAACCGTTATTATTACTGTTACACTTCCGTTGAAATGGTAAAATCGTATCCGGTTATTAAATAAATACATTTAATACGCTACGATTGTCAAATTTGGGTTCTATTTTTTTTAAATATATTTTTGGTGGTCATCAACGTTGCGTAACGGCGCGGTCTAGCTCCCGGACAAGATATTGACCACAAAAAAACACTGCCCCCACCCTTCACCACCGGCAACCGGGGAAAGTCCTTTTTCATCACTGTCTCGTGACTTACCGTCGCCAAAATAGCGGATAACCTTTAACCCCTATTATTCTTTGTATTATAGCTATGGAAAGAGCGAGGGGAGAGGGAGAAGGGGGTGATAAGTTACTATATACTTTATTGCGCAACGCTGTTTTATTTTTTTTTTTAAAACGTATTTAATGTCAAAGCACAACCGGCAGGTGACAATCTACCCAAACCATGTCGGCCCACCACCACCGGTACGTGCGATATGATTCAGTTATTTTTTTTTTTTATACGGGAAGTTGGGCTTATATTTTACGCTAGATTCACGCATACAGTTTATTAACCGAAGTAAATGATCGAAATCAATAAATATATAATTTAGTAAAATTAAATTTAATATTGAATTTGATTATTAAAAAAAAATTCAATTTTTAAGCAAGACTTTGTGGTTTGCCACCAAAATTTACAATGGATCAATTCAAATATTAAAATGGTAATTAGAGGTAATTACCAAGAGTCAATCCTACAGATGGAGCCTATTTCAGGGTCTTTTCTGGTAACTCCATCTAGGCCTAGAGCTTCCTATATTGTAGTATATTTAAGAAACCACGAAGCGAGTGGCTCAAAGACTATACAATATCGAGAGAGAGTCGATCCCCGGCCCAAGAGGTTTATTTATTAAGACGTTTTTGGTTTGTCGGAATATGAGCGTATCTTCACATTTCGCGCCTCCTATGGTCGGCGGCGGATAGGTAATTCATTTTCATTTGGGTGTTGGGGCCGAAAGACACCCCATCCCCCCCTCATCCTGGGTATTTTAGCTAGCTTTTCCGTGTTTTACGTTTAGGAAGGAAAGTAAGAAAGCGTGTAAAAATTTGGGGCCGATCGCTTAGGGATTCTAAGCGCCATCCCATTCACGCGCACCGCACCCCTCCCCCCTGACAAATGAAAAGTGGCCCAAAATATTATAGACCATAAGTAGCCCATCGCACCCCCCCCCTCCTCCTCCTCCTTCCCTCTCAGAGGCAGCGGCGAGAAAAAGCACCCCGCAATATGATGGGCCAAATATTATATATTTTTCCGCGTGGATCCATCGTTATCTCCCAGGCTTCGATACTTCTTTACCTTAAAAGGTTTTCGGTACTTTTGCCAGCGACGCGACTTCCGAAATATCTACAAGTACAGCGTGGAAGAGATCACGTGCACGCAAAATACTTATTTCGAGGATAAGATAGACCCCCCCCCCTCCCCATTGTATTGAGGTTTAGATTAGGTTAGGTTTAGATTCTACCAGAAGTAAGATGAGACTAGAAGTAAAGAGCTCTAGCATTGCTAGTAGATCCTGGCACTAGTGAACAAATTTGAGGATTTTATGCCGCTTCCCACGCGCTAAAACTGGAGAGAAAAAAATTGGTCGAGTTCCAAAAATTTCCTACCCCCTTCCCCTCAACCTAAAGCCGCTGAACACTGACGCGGGTGCTTGAATCTAGTTCGGCCGTCTACCGCCGCGAGCGTCTCACTTTTTGGAGAGAAAACTCAGAAACCGCTACCAGAGGGCCAACCGTTGGTATGTTATCAAGAATATTCACTTTCGCCAAGTGAAGAATTTGGTTACCTCAATACTTCCAGTCCCTATTCCTACTTCTGATTCTACTATCCTTATTATCTAAAATGAAAAAAAATATGCTCTGTTTGGTGTGACCTTTTCTACACTGTGTAAGACTGGCTTCTTAAGGTTCTTGAGAATCTCGTCGAGTTATATGAATTTTATCCCTTGGGAAATAGCGGCTATATATATTTATATTGAGCTTTAGATATACCTTAGATATATTTCTACCCTTATATAACAGCGCCCAAATTCATTCTACCGGATATTTCGTCCACACCTCCTTATTTTCCCCAGATTTTTTTTAGGATCCCGCCACTAAGTGTTAAAAAGTCGATCGGCGTTTATAACTTAAGTGGAAAATTTGATTTCCTAGCAGAAAAACTTTCGGATATTTATCTTTTTTTTTCTTTTAAATATTTTTATATCCTGAATCGAATTGAAAAATTTTCGATATCTCTAACTTATACGCGGTATATTTCAGTTGGATATTGTGGGTTTGAAAATGAACATATTAGTTCACGCTAGTACTTATATTGCCCTATTACCCAACCCAGTATGAAATTCGCCGAAACATTCAATATTACAATTTTAAAATTTCACTGTTCCAAGAAAAAATATTGGCGTAACTCCCATTAAAATTTGGGCATAAATGATACTAATTTGGTGATATAGCTGGCGCCACAGTTCTATCAAACTGCAATGATACTGAATCTCTTGTTTTTGATTTAACTGTCGGAGGGGTAGATTTTCAAGAGAGGGATAAAGTTCGTATAGCATCTTCTTCTCTGGACTTCCAAAGAAGCTGAAGAGCAGCTGAGAGAGAGAAGACGCGCACTTTGAACGGCGCATGGAAAACAACTAAAAGAGTTTCGATTGGTCAAAAAGCCGGTGGCTGGAGCCGCCGATGGGTCCCCGTTCCCCGTTCCCTGCATCCCCCCTCCCACGATACAACAGGCTCAAAAATATTTGATAGCCCCATCACCAAAAATCTTCCGATCCGCCCGTTGCCGCTGCATGCGTGGTACTGCTTTTAAAAAACTTTTTGCTTGGAGAAACAAACCCACCTTGCACGCACTACCAATTTTTCGCGTAACATAATCACCACCGTATCGAGTACTAACTCTAATTGACATTAATTTAAATTACATTAACGAGAAAATATCTATTGGCTCAACTGGCGCTCGCTTTGTTTATGAATCGGCTTCAAGGTAGGATATTATAGTTAAATTAATTATAATTAAAACTTAAAAGTATGTTGAAGATAATTACTAGTACATTTGAAAAAATTAAATTGAAATTTTTAGTTTTAAAAATGTTAAAACTTATAATGAGGAACGATCCATATTCTTTGACTTCAAAACATCAATTAACAATTGGAAAATATTTTAAAATATCTGAAGAGGGAGGGAGACCGAGGAGGGGGGCTATGGGCGCCGCGATATACTTAATTTAAAACCACGATTTTCGTTGCTCGTGATTTGTACAAAACCCCCTAAAAGCTTCTACGCCACCTCAACAACCCCGGGGTATGCGAGGGAACCTCCTTTTGGCGCCCCACATACATACCCCAGAACAATTTGGAATATGGGCCGGATTTTAAAGATAAAAGGAGAAGAATATACATATGGGAGAGAAGGCGGAGGGGAGTGCTGGGCCTTTACGGATCCCAAAAATTGGTCGTGACTTGTTTTAGGTAGATAGAGGGGGGGAGAAGAGGGGGAAGGGTGGCTTGGCAGCGGCAGTGGCGGCGGCGTGCGTTTGGGATATATCCAGCCAGCAACGTTTTCAATCTTAATTGATTTCGTAAAGGTCAATTAGACGTTTGTGGCGTCGACCTTTTTCGGCTCGAGTCATTACTGTTGGCTTTACGTGCTACGATTTCAATTACGAGGAGCTTACTAACTTTTCCATCGCATAGTTCAGTTCGTTTTAGCATCTCTCTCTTGCCCCCCCTCCCCCCGGGCCACCGGTGCCACGAAACTCTACTTTGTAATTAGAGGTAGGAGTTGGTATACTGATACAGGCACTAAATTTTTCGCCAAACTCATATTTCAACGGTGCGGTAATTTAGCCCAAGGAAGCGGCTATAGTTTTGGCCTATGGTTCCTCGTATATTTCACATTGTGGTTATACATAAATATATAGCCCCCAAAAGTACTTCTCTTTAGAGAGGTTAAGCGGAAGTACTTAGTTACTGACTCTGTTTAATTAAGAAATCATCTAATTACAATGAGTTCAGTTTTTTCTCTCTATTTACTTAAATTTGACATAAAGCGTCTCGCACCGGTTATGAAATGTTCCCACATTTTTTTTCTTGTCGAAAAAAGGCTCGGGGTGGTTCTTAAGTTCGTCTTTAAATGTACCTATGGGTAGGATTCGCTTGGTTGAATACCTCCGAATTTTTCTAGACATTTTGGGCAATTTACCTTTTTTCGTTTTTTATTTCTTCCTTTCTGTTGCGACTTAAGCCTAAATACTGTCTTAAAGCCCCATTAAACGCGTAGTCTCAATCGACTTCGTAGCAAATCCTTTAACCATCACTCAAAAGGAAATCACGCGCGTTCAAAAAAACTTACATTCGAAGTCCAACATGCGTGGAATTAATTACTGATGAGGGTTATGGTAGATGACCTCTGACCTCCTCCGCGTATCATTGACCTATTGTAAAAGGACCTTGATCAATGACTTTGAAATTTTGACAACAAAATTGGTATGATTCAGTCATTTGAAATAAAATATAGGCTTATGTAATGATGGATTTCGGGGGTTTCGATCGGAGACGCGGCTGGCCCGCACACGACGCTATTACGGCCGGGGACCACAAAAGCAGTCAGTCGAATTTAAGATACGATTGGGATGAAATTTGATCTCTAAATGCCCTCGCTGCGGTCTACTCTACCATCGGGATACAGACCCAAAATCATCCACCCCCGAGGTTTTTTTTTTCGGCGGTCGACAGTACATCACGTTGCGGGGACGCCCGTTTCCGAATCCCGATGGAGTCATTTTCGTGCCCCTAATAAGGGGTCCTTGACGTTAACATTAACCAGCTTTCCTATAACTTCAACAGCGAGACGTTAATCCTCAAAATAGACTCGAGTAAAATGACTCCAGCAAATGCCCAAAATGTAAATTGGTATAATAGAGCGAAACAGTTTCGATCCATGGACATACGGGGTCCAGTGAACTGAAAAACTGTTCAGTTAGTATACTCTGGAACTTTAAAAAGTCTTAGTAACATCAGAAGTGAGATGAGACTATAGTACTGAGCTAACCAAATTCTTCACTCGGCGAAAGTGAATATTCTTGATAAGACACCAACGGTTGGCCCTCTAGTGGCGGTTTCAGAATTTCCCCTCCAAAACGTGAGACGCTCGCGGTGGTAGACGGCCGAACTAGATTCAAGCAGCCGCGTCCGTGTTTCGCCGCTTTAGGTTGAGGGGAAGGGGGTAAGAAATTTTTTTGGAACTCAACCATTTTTTTTTCTCTCTACCGTAGGCGCGATTGAAGCGGCGTAAAATCCTCAAATTTGTTCACTAATGCCAGGATCTATTACCAATGCTAGAGCCCTTCACTTCTAGTCTTATCTCACTTCTGGTAACATCTTATATACGCGACTTTCAAATTAGGCTTAATAACTTTAAAAAGAGGTATAAATCTGGCGTTATAGGCTTAACAAAATTCAGAGTCGCGGGACTTGAGGGATTCAATGGTAAAGTTAGGAAACATTCTAACAAGAGCTCTAAGAAAATATATCTTAAACAAAACGCGGACGTGGCAAAGCTAAAAATAAACTTTATTTGAGTCTTTTTAATGCGATATAATTCTAATTTTATGATCTAGCTTAGCTATCATCATCAACATCTCTCTCTCTCTTAGCGTCTCGTTTCCGTCTTTCCCTTAGGCCTCAAAACACGAAAACTACCTCCGAAAAGAGAAAGAGAGAGAGAGAGAGAAAATTGAGAAAAGTATAAAGTCTAAAGTCAGTTTTCAGTAACTTTAACTTTTCCTCGACTAAAAATTGCTTTTAAAAGCAAAGTTTATTGGGATGCGAAACCTTTCCAACACCCGTCACTCCCTTTCTCTCTCTCTCTGTCTCTATTCTCGCGCGGCGATCGTTCCTCCTTCTCATCTTCCAGCCTCTGAGAATCCCTCTCAAAAATTCAACACTCCAGTAATAACACTGGAGAAGAGAAACTAGAGCTACATCCTAGGATCCCCAGTATGACTTTATGAATAATTAGTTTGAATTTTCCATATTCATATTTTAGGTAAAAGAGGAACCGAGTGGGAGGGAGGGAGGGAAAAGAGAATGGCGTCAAAAGAGGAAGCCACGGTCACGTGACTGTCTCTTTAGCGACCCCTCGCGGGACATTCGCTAATCAAGACGGATTGCGCCAGCGAGCCGCGTGTGTAGCTCGCACTATATAGTCCCGACATCCGGGACTTTTACTAAAAGGATAAGATAGGCAATAGGAAGGGGGGCTCTAGCCCACCCTTTTCTCTTCTTAATATACACCCACGAATATAGCTAAAACTCTCTCTCTTTCTCTCTTCCCCCTCCCCCCGGGTTACCAAGCTACCAAACGGACGGTGGTGGTGCATGGTGCGGGATGACATTATCCTAAAACACTCCGCTATCCATAGCTGGGGGGGGGAGAGGGTGTTCTATTACCAACTAACTATGACCATAGATATTAGAAATTCAATGTTTTTTCCCTTCCCCCATGAACGCTCGTATTGTCTAGGCATTTTCCCCGGAAGTGGTTCTAAAAGTTACTACACGTTCCAAAAGTTGGGCTATCATCACACACACTGAAAGAATTCCAGTATATAGGAGTCTCGTTTCAGCGGAGTCACAACTCATCATACTTGTTTCTAATGTCTATATTATGAAAACAACTATTATTATCTTTATTATTCTTCTACGTAAATATATCTCGGGCATATATCCCGTACGCTTTTGCAAAAAGCCGAGGTAATTAGCTCAAGTTGAATGGTAATGAGGATATACCCACACACGCTCTCCCCTTGGTTATAGCCGAGGATATTATTATATCTCTTAACACTAAATAAAGCACTTTAGGGGGCCCCAGCTCTGATGTTTTCCTTTATTATTTATACGGCGGGCGATGTGGATTCGTATAATCAAGAATTAATTTACTATAAGAATGCCTAAGTCACTAGATTTTACGCTTCAGCTCTTACGCCGGTGTTAGTGGACAAGTAAGCGCCACCCCTTTTATGTCCGTCATTGCTCTGCGCTTTCCTATTGGATCCCGTGGGGATAGGTCATACAGACGCGATTGACGTATTCCGAATAGAGAAAAAAAACCTCGAGCAAAGTAAACAGAAAATGGAGGCTGCCAGCGGTGCTCAAACGGTTAGGGAATGGTTTTTAATTGCCATTAACAAGTTAGTTGAAGGTTTTGAACCAAACTTAATGGATTTTGAATACGTGTCTCTACGTGAAAATCGTTCGTTCTATAATTGTTTCTCAATCGAATCAAGTGTACTATACTTAAGATTTCGTGAGTTCCAAAAACCAAACCAAGGCTTAACGAAAAGGTAAAAGACTTAGATGGTGGAAACATAGAGTAAGATAAAATATAAAGTCCCGCCTTGGCTTTCAGCCTCCCCCACCCATGAGGGGGGATTGTCGACTATCACGCGCGCACCGGACGCTTTCTTAGGCCTTCTTATAGTAAATTCCTTCTTGGTATAATACATTTACAAAGTGTGATTCTTTCTGTTTGGAGAAAAGGCATAAAAAGCTATCGTGGGAATCAACCGCGTCTTATTCCCTTATTATTGTATTTCTCTTCCTTCAGAAGTTGGCGCAGTATAATAATAATGAGAGAAAGAGGGAGAGGGGGGCCTTGGTTTTCGTTAAAAACAAAAGAAAATTATCTTTGATTGAGTTCATCTTACTTATTATACGGTTATCATGGAAATAAGTTGCTAAGCCTAAAGTTGTTGCTTTAAAACTTAGTAAATCGGTTGCCACGGAGATAAGAGTAGTTATGCTAAGCCTAACGCGCGGGTACTTAATTTAGACCAAGGGTTAGGGTTTAGAAAGTATACTATTTAGTTTCCTAAGCCTATAATTGAAACTAAGTAAGATTATCGTGAAGAGACGTCTCAAAGTAGCTTCTGGTTATGTATTCTTTGACCTCGATTTGACCTCCGACGCGAGAGGGGGTTTTATAAAATGAAATAAAGAACTTTCTACTTTTCTAAAGTACGTATTGAGATTAAGCCTTTTTTTCCGATGACGCTTGTATACTATCTACAGAGTTAGGCTTAGCTATTTCTCCGATAGAAGCGGCTATAGGAGAAATCAAGGCGTAGCTCCCATTTTGGTGGCAGATTTACTGGATTTCGGGGGACCAATTTAAAGAAACTGCCGATTGAAATGGGCGCCGGGCGCGCGGTCGTCAATGGTTTAGGGGTCCCGTGTCCTATAGGCGCCGCGTTCGACCTATCTCTTTTCTTTTTTGCGATTCTTCTTTACAGGAGCGATGATTGCCAAGACCCTAATATCTCTTCGGATCCATAGAAAACTCGCGCCCAAAGTAGAAATTTTCTCTTTTGTGCGCTAAAAGAGCTAGCAAGTAGGTGCAGTTCGCTTCGCGACAAACCAAAGAGTGGCCTTAATAACGGTCTCCCTATTTCGGGAGGCCGACGACAACGACGGAAAATAGCCATCTCGTTAACCATACAATCCCCGGAACCCCAAATGGGCCTCCTCCAAGGCTTCTTTTCCCAAATTTACGCCAATCCGTTTCTTCCTTCAAAGTGATAATAATACACGCGGAAAGGAGAACTTTTTTTCATAATTGAATCCAATGGATTATAGATTAGGCTTAACGACTTTTCACTAGATAATCTTTGACCCGATACCGTATGGTACAGTTCCAATAAAATAGGCCTTGTATACGCTCTTATCTAAGTTCGGCCTCGCGGTTTGTACTACCGCGATACGTTACGCGTCTTAACCTTTGACCCGACGTAGGAAGGTCTAACCGGCCCTAAGAAGGATTATTTTTTGAGTGCGGTAAAAGCTGGCGTCTTTTGGCGGTCAGGTTGGGCGCGCGGAAAAATGTTTCGGGAATTCAGTGGGGCTTGTATAAAATATGACAGTGCAGGAATCCTTAGTCGCTTGGGAAAAAGAGAGCCGCGGCTATAGTTTGGCCGCAATCAATTAAAGAAAGAGCCAGCAGAAGAGAGCTAAGAGAAGAGAAGAGACGAGGCGGAGAGGGTAGAGAATGGTAGAGATCGTTTGTCACAAAATCAACGGAGCGACTCTGTCGGGCCGAAAACGTCACCGCTCGGTGGCCCGGCCTCTATAAGGTGAAAACCTCGACATTACACGCGTTCCCAATTAATCCTTCTCGCTCTTTAGAGGATGACAAGCGCTTGATCTCTCTTACCCCATCCCACCCAACCCCACCCAGCATCTCTCTCTCTACCTCATTTTGTCTCAAAGAAAATTTCTCATAGGCAGCAGCGTTTGAAGCGCCTTAACTTTCGGGTTAGATTTCCGTAGAGCTATTTCTCCTTGATCGAATGGTATTAATTACTTTAAGATACCTCCAACAAGGACCAAGTTATCCAGGTTCAATCGAAAACGTGGTTTTTCAAGTGACGAAAACTTTCTCGTAAAGCATCCCAACTATAGAGCAGCAAGCCTTGGGCTACATTACACGTATTCACCGCGAGCTCATCCAAACCGTATACAACAAGATGGCCCAAGGGCTGGGCCTTAATAGTAATTTTACACGGCTCACGTGACCCCCCGTATAGTTGACAACTAAAAACATTTCTGAAACACAATCGTGTATCCCTTTAATTTCTAATAACGTCACATTTCAAATAATATTAATGAAACTAAATTGTGCACCCCACTAAAGTATAATTTTTAAAAACCATACGAATCAAATAATGTATTTAAACAAAATCCTGGATCCCCTAAACCAGAAATCACTATGACCGTAAGGCGTCCCCTCTATTTTACGAAACCTAACCTAACCATCCAGCATAATCTCTGATGTATCACGCGCACAAAGTGCAGTAGTGCACGAAAATTATCATCTTGTTTCCCTTCACTCAAAAAAGCCCGCGAGATTTAAACTACCTTTCTTTCCTCTCTCTCCGAGCGGGATGCCCCCTCTCCCTCTTCCCCCTCTCACTAATACACGGCTCACGTGACCCCCCGTATAGTTGATTTCCAATAAATCGTACAACTAAAAACATTTCTGAAACACAATCGTGTATCCCTTTAATTTCTAATAACGTCACATTTCAAATAATATTAATGAAACTAAATTGTGCACCCCACTAAAGTATAATTTTTAAAAACCATACGAATCAAATAATGTATTTAAACAAAATCCTGCATCCCCTAAACCAGAAATCACTATGACCGTAAAGCGTCCCCTCTATTTTACGAAACCTAACCTAACCATCCAGCATAATCTCTGATGTATCACGCGCACAAAGTGCAGTAGTGCACGAAAATTATCATCTTGTTTCCCGCGAGATTTAAACTACCTTTCTTTCCTCTCTCTCCGAGCGGGATGCCCCCTCTCCCTCTTCCCCCTCTCACTAATATACCAGGCAGGCAGTTCTCTCTCTACGCGGAGCTTCGTATCGCCACCGCGTACGCTAGCGATCTCTCTCTCTCATCGTAAGCGTACGTTTCGCGGACGCGACCGGTTTCCCTCTCTCTCTCATCGTAAGCGTTCGTTTCGCGGACGCGTCCGGGACAGGGACAGGGACAGGGACAGGGACAGGGGTTTTGGTGCCGTTTCTTAAATTTTACCGTAATTAAAATTACGTGTAAAATTAAAAAAGGTGTCTGAAAATGCCACGAATAGCTTTTGCCAGAACTTTACTTTTCCCCTAGAAGGAAGGTCCTAGAGATAGCGGAGTATATTGCGACTAACCCGGCAACGTCGTTCTTATAAGTGTGACGCAATAAAAAGACTAGCTTTTTTTGCGGAGGTTGGTCCCGTGATTAATGCGTCGGCTAGCTTCCTTTGGTCGTCTCAAAAGGAGTCACGAACGAAACTCAACCTTAAACCTCGACCGAAATGCCACCCGGGGGTCGAGTTCGCGTTGAAAAACGCCAAGTTCAAGCGGGGTCGCGGTATAAGCTCGAATGTCGCGACATCGTGCGAACGGGACGTAGCAAAGGCCAGGTTCTTTCAAAAGTTAGGGGTGTAATCTACATGTGTCCGGGTTTAGCCTTAGCCCTATAGCGGGACAGAAGATATAAGGCTCCAATCTCTTAAGGAAGGGCCTTACCAGGATAAAAAATACCCAGGGCAGCTATAGCCTAACTCGGGGAAAGGAGGCAAAAATGACAGATGAAGGTCCCTCTTATCTTAGTCCCAGCTGTGAGACACAAACGTCCGTCGTCAGCTTATAGTGGATCAGCCAAAACGGTTCGTTTCAGGCTAAAGTTCAACTACTGACAAGGTTATTGCCAAGCTATTTTCAATGAAATTGCCTTTCGCCTATGATTTCGGCAAAATCCCTACTGGTTTTTGCCCTATCTTTCTTTGAAAAAAAAAAGTTTGACCGAGGGTTAAAGAAGAAGACAGGACATAAAACGGAACGGGGCCAACACTGTTTGACCGTGCGCTACCGAAACTCCATCATAGACGTTGAATTATATTATAGAATCATATAATACGGAGTTGACAAAGGCTTAAGACGTTTTACGATTACGAGTACCCGAAACAATGCTGGGAGTGAGGTATTTTTACACACATAAGAACGAAAAATAATTGCAAAAATTGGGTATCACAACGAAATAAATGGACTATGTTAGAAATTGTCATATTATATCGCAAGCTCCGAATGAGTAACCCCTTTGAAGTATACGAGCGTGCCCGCTGCACGCCAGGAAGGATTGAGCATACGTAACTTCACGTGACGTTTCTGGCTATGACGTAATTCCTGGCTCGCGCAATACGTATCCCCGACCGAGGTCCATTACGCCTCGTTTAAGGCCTCATTAACGTTTCCTTAGCGAACATATCCTTAACTCATTCCGCACCACCCAGTGATTATCATCCATAGATGTCATAAAAACACCCAACTAAGCCTTGGCCTTAATATAAAGTGATATATTATATATTTTGACTAGTAACAAAAAATATTTGAGGAAGATCGGAAAAAAGAGACTCGAAGATGGACACTGGAGGAATTGTCCAGCATCCGCTTTATTACAAATACCGATCCTCAACGTCTACGAATCCAATAATCTGACTGACTGAGGGCGAGTCCAGTAGACTGTCCTATATATCTATAGGTTCGTGTCAGTCTCAGACACGACTTTCACCCCTTTGACCTTTCAACTTTGTCCCGCCGGCCTTTCCGTCCAACTTTCACCCCGCCAAAATCCTCCATCCACCATTCTTCTATTTTTCTTCTGGCGGTCAGACGAGCTAGCCCCCACGAGGGGACCCACTGCCCCCTCCCTCCCAAAGTCTAAATGGGGGAGGTTACCCCTGAAAAAAGACGAACAAGATTTGACCGGACCCGCTCGGAATTCGCAATGAGAAGATACGCGCCGTGTAATCAGAAATAACGTAACAGTAATACGAGCGACACTATTTTTACCCAGAATTCCTTTAAAAATGGCGAGATTTTGGAGACCCTTCGCTAATACTTACCAATGAGGCCCCAAAATAAAACCACTCTCGAATACGGGACTCTTAATCCAGACCTCTCTAATCCTGCTCCATTTGAAAAACATCAATTCACTGGTAACGCGTGGCCCTAACTTACTTACATCTCTAATATCACTGACACAATTTTTTTTCTTATTCTGATGGTCGTCTCTCCCTTTGTAGGGATTCTATGGGGTCCGAGAACCCATAATATAAACTCGTGTCCAAAAAAAAATGGCCAGATTCGCAGCTATATAGTTGAATTTATGGTATGACCCTATAGTATTAAATCGGTCGTAAAAAATCAAATTTAAACTTAAGCCTAACACGACCAAACAAAAAAATACCGATGTTAGAATTCTTCTAGGACTTGCCGACATGTTTTGGGGGAAGTTTGTAAATTCCAAGTCTTCCGTTGTCATTTTTGGGCTGTAATTTATCAACGATAGGTCCTAAAATTCGCCAAAGTTAATCCAAAAATCCACCTATTCCTAGTTTTTCGCTGCTCGCTCCAAAAAAACATTCCGTGGTGGTGGTATTATAACTTAAGCGGACCAACAGAGGTTTAGGGCACTTTAGGAAAACAAGCTTAGGAACTTTTTACCAAGTGATTGATGCATTTAGTTTTTAAAAACCGCGATAAATTCTTCAATCCGAGCTACGTAGTCTGTAGGGCCAGCCATTATAATACGGGGACCGCCCTAACCTAGGTTGTCTAAAAATTTCGGGATTACAAGATGACTCGCTCCAGTTTTTTAAAAAAACAACAAGAACGTAATGTTGTCTTACAACTCAACAAGAATAAGGAATGTTCGCCCCCCCCCCGATAATAAACAACTTAAACTTTACCAAAAACACAACAGAGCGCTCTCGTTTCTATACCGAATCCCTCCAGAACCCCTATAGTCTTTGGTGGCCTTATACCATTACAAAATGCGAGTAAAATACGTCACGTATCCTTGGAAGCGTCTCAAACAGTATAAGCTAACCAGGGTCGTATTTACACTGAACTACTTATCTATGTAGATTTTCAAAATGATTCTTTATACCCCCATTCTGAAAAGACAGTGTTGGGGTGGGGTGGGGGTGGGACCCCCATTATTTGGCCCCTAGGGTCCGGACATCATCGCATCCCTACCATTTACAAAACCCCCGCAGCCATTATTTAGCCAAAAAAGTGAGCGCGAGCGGCAAATGTTGCGCCTTCTCTTTCAGCTCGCTTTTGGCATTAACACCGTCGTCGCACCAGGGCGCGTAAGATCAGTCCTCCGTCAGTTGCCCAGGACTAGCTCTCTTTGTCCAACCCGAGCAACTTCCACCCCGAGGAGGCTAACTTCCGGTATGGTAAAGGGGAAGAGAGAGAGACGTGGCGGTCGGTCGGTTGGGATGATCCCCTTTTTTGACTCTATCTTTTATAATGGAATGTTAGGAGCGCGGTTTTCATCTCTCTCTCTCAGTTGTATAGTGTTCTTGAAGCAGCTCCCGGCGGCTCTAAGTGGCTTTCTCAACATCCGGAATACAACGTAGCCCGAATATAGTAGGAAGCGTCATTCAACTTAGTTTCCCCGCAAAAAGGAAGTTTAACGGGGGTTGAATATATAGGAAGACAGTCTAGCGTGTAATGGTTGATGGCCTCCGCCTATACCATCATACCGCGCATCATATCCTTCCTACTACCCATGATGCCTTAAGAGGTAGACATATCTTTTCTTTATAGGGTTAATTTTAGGGTTTCGTTCTAAGGGTTACGAGGTAAGTTTCGGTTCGAGCCTGGGTGCGGATCATACGCCCTTGGATGAATCATCAAAAGGAGTACTCATTGAATGCGCCTAATGTAATGGTTGAGGTTAGCTAATTCTAAAGAAGAAATTTCTTTCAGCTTACTCGCCAGCCCTACCTTTAAACAGCGACTTTTGAAATTAAATTTACAACTAACTACCTTTTATAATAGAACAACCTCTAATCTTAATTTCCATGGCTGCGTGGTGCATATCCCGTGGTTTTTGCGACACTGCGCGCGTTTTATCGGGGGAATTATCTCGAATATGCCCTTAAGGTTATAGTTCGTAACTCCTACGAGGTAACAGTTGAATGACCCGACGAATAACTGACCCATTCCCAGGAGTAAATTGCTAACGAAGGCAACTAAACCGAATGATGGCGAGACGCGATTGCGTTCGCACTCGCCTTTTCGCTGACTAAGCTCGTATTTAAGCCAATCGAAAATAAATTAATTAGACAAATCGTGGAAAAGGCGATCGAATTGTCTTCGATTCCAGTAGAGTATCCATCCCCTCGAATATGACACGCAAAATAAACTTTAAACATCCTTGGGAATTCGGTGCTAAAACACTCAAAGTTCATTGCTATAAGAACTAATAATCATTATTCATTCTAAATGATACTGTTAGAGAGAGAGAGAGAGAGTTGGGCTCTGAGACGTTTTTTTTGCCCACAGAAAAAAGAACCCCAGGATTCTATATATATATATATAGGTTTCTTTTTGGCATGGCGAGTACTTAAGCAAAGCCCTTCTGTGTCCCAGAAAGTACTTAAAACTCTTGGTTTTTCTCGGGGTAAAAAGGTAACTCGATCCTTTTAACGACGTATAAGTCCACGGACCCCTAAAATCGAGTGCGCGAACGTTTTTTAAGGCCGTCAAAGTATCGTTAGGAACAGATGAAATTCTATGGAAAACGCAACCATATTTTTTATTTAATTAGGTTTTAGGGAAGTAATTTAAAGCCCAACGTTTCTAAAAATAAGAATTAAGCTGACTGCCTGCCTGCCTGCATTCGGGAGTAAAGAATGTTATTTCGCCTTCAAAGAAACGTATATACATAAGATGCCTGATTCCAGCAATTAAAGGGGTTTTTACGTCAAGTTAAAAATATATATATTCAGCAGCTTGAATTTGTAACGCTGGATTTAAGTTTCGCGCCAAAAATAATAAAGATTTCCAAGAAAAATATTCCTAACTTAAAGTAAGTCTCAGTCATTTCTTTCTTAACATATTCTCCACCTTTCAAGGCTCCCATAGCTACTCCGTGACCTTACGACCCCTGACTAGAAGAACTTCATCCTGTTATAGTTTTCCTGGAAAGCTTTATAAAGGATTCGGATTAATATCGGTTTTATAGCAGATAGAAGGTACTTTGAGTGATGAATATCTAGGAATGGCGTTTGGGGGGGGGGAGAAGCAATATTTTGCGCGTGGAAGTCAAGAGAATGCGTGTCGGCAATAGAGCAAGTGTCGCGTATATAGAAGATGCCATTAGCGGCAAACTAAATTGGATTCGGACATCATCGCGCGCGCCAACGAATATAGAAGGAGCGCGATGGCAGCGAGGAGAGCTAGTTTTCGGCCTGACTGTGGTCCGGCAGCGTGCGGGGGTTGAGAGGCTGACGATTGTGTATTGTATAGGTGGCGGCCCTCAGTCGCCAAAAGTCTTTCATTGTTCGAGCGAGGCTCTTTTGATTTGCCTTGACGCCTGACTTCCTTTTCCATTTCATTCTTCTTCCGCCCCCCTCCCCCTCCCCCAACACAAATCCCAAGAATAGATACCGCAATCCCTTTCCACTAAACATTGAAGAATGACCAACGGTCACTATCCCCAGCATATACACAGCCTGGTAGAAGTGTACGAGTCCGACTTGATATATTATAAATAATTTCAATTCTTAATTCATTGGTCAAATTCAAGAGTTTAAAAACTAACCCGTATTCTTGACGTTCTGGTCTTTAAGTTAGTTAACTTTGAATCTAATTTGAAACTACATTAAAATTAAAAAACAGGCGTGATTTTTTTGACGAACAAACGTAAATGATAACTTTAAACGTACGAGTTTGGAAAATTCATCTTGCCCCATTCTTAGCGCGACTTATCTATCCTTGGGATGCGGGACTCCTCTCGGTTCTTGGGTACAAAAGCGTGAATGTACGTGTATGTATACATCCGTGTTGCGGCGGGCAGGACGCGAGTATATATATATATATATATATATATATATATATATATATATAGTCCGAGAAGTGTAGCTCGTGGTCAGTCACTTCTCAGCCGATCTCTAATACGAAGCACCCTGCTTTCTGGTCACCCTCATCCCCTCTCTCTCTCTCTCTCCTCTCCTATTGGCCGACAGAGGGATGTTGGGGCAGGGAGTGGGGGTGAAAAAACGATCAAGGGACATGAAGAGACGGAGGACACTAGAAGTTTTTGTCGGCGGTTGCATTCTTGACCAGATCAGCAATAATGCAATAATACTTTCTATGACGCACTCACTGATGCTCCTAACAGATAGACGCCGCCACACTCTCTCTCTCTCAGAGATCGCTTTTGCTTTTGGCGATACAATAAAACTCCCGTACCCGGATTTCCATTACCCATTGGGAATGTACCGAATTACACCCAAGAATATTGTATAGTTCTAAGGTGAAACGTATTTACTTCAAAATTTTCAAAAATGTTTTGGTTTGAAATCAAAGTTATTTGAAATTTCCCGGCCTTTTACTCAGAATTCCTTTAGAACTTTTTAAATTAAACTTGGATAATTTTCAATACAAAATCCTTCCAATCCATCGAAGTTAAGTACTGTTTATTTAAGGATAGACGATTTTGGACCAAATACCAGGCGGCCTTTTCCCCTCAAGTTTAAGTTATAGGGTGAAGGGCTAGAACAGAGTTGCGATGAATTACAAGGAAAATGGTCCATTCGCTAATACTTTTAGAATCTAGCGGTTTAGGCCTAAGTTAGGGTTAGCTCTAAAACTAATCCGTGGAAAAAGGTGGTGGCGTAGAAAAGCGCGTGCTTTTCACCCCACGCTATACTTACCACGGCGGCACCACCGCGAGCATTCTAAAAGAGATTGCACGCGCGGATAATTTGCCAGGGCATCGCGTTCCCGCTCTTTTCTATAACTTTTCGCGCCTTTTCCAGGGGTTTCCCGCCATCGCCGCCGTCCACGAGATGGGAATAGAAAAGAATTTTTTGTCCGTATAACTAAAAGAGAAAAGCGCGGTGCGCTATACGGTGGGGCAAAGCTCCGAGGTGCTCGCCGTCATCAGAAAAGCGCGGGAAAAAAAGCCTCAATGTTATCAGCGCCGGTCCAGGCCTCAATCATAGAGGGGTCCCCGAAGAAGAAGCGCTCTCTCTCTCTCTCTCTCCCTTTCTACTTTCTTTGCCCAGCGCGCCAAAGAAGAAAACCACTGAAATATACTTCCAAAATCACCCTTGGAATCGCCTTAAACGATGGCTAACCCGCTTATAAATTCAACCCATTTTTAGGTTGGAATTCAAGCTCCATTCTGTTAAAAGGGAGGGCTTCGAAAAACCTGGCCCGTAACAATATGTACTTGCCAAGGTTCCCGCAGATAGCCCCGTAAGGTTCAGGGGGCTGCCGGGCCAGAAAAGATTCCGTACAAGAGCTAGTCGATCCCTGCCTGGCAAGAAAAACAAACAATATTTTGTCATTTTTACGCGCTAAGCCTAACTCCTTAGAGCTAAAATCCGGATTAGATCCAGTCGGTCGAGTTCATCTCGCGCCAAAAACGTGCCCGCGCGAGATAGAGCCATGATTTTTACCCGCCAAAAAAGAAGCTTAAATAGAAAGTTAAACAAAACGTGATTTAAAACAACGAAATAACAAAGAAATGAGGCTTAAGACTTCGAAAACTCGATGGAGTCTCAAATTAATCTTATTAATTAAAGCTTAATTACAGTCATTTATTAATTAACCTCCGAACCAAACTGTGGGGTAGTAGTTGCGTAAAACACTACACGAGAACCAGTGTCGCTACAATTCGGGGCTTATCCCTAAATAGTATATTCGTAAAAATGAAATCGATGTAGAAAATCGAATTAATCGATCGAATTTCTTAGTTTTTCTTCATGTCATAAATATATCCGGTAGGGAAACATAAAAGTTTCAGAAGTTTCCTCCTCCCCCCCGGACTAGCTCTTTCACCCCAAAAGGTGATTAACTGTCCCCCCCCGCAACTACATGACCAACAACAGTTCAATAGTTCAGCCCACTAATTCCTTGATAAACCTAACGTCCGAAAAACTCGAAACCTTTCTCAAGAAGGACACAACTTGAAGTAACGATACGCTAAGCCTAAATTTAAAATTAGGTTTAAGCAACGCTTTCATAGCGTCTTGATTTGTCATTGGATAAAAGTAGCTTTACTTCCGGTGATGGACTAGACTCGGAATCTTGACATAAATGACGGGCCCCGTGGTCGATAGAGTATCTATATCTATCCAGGTCATACTCTTCAACCCTATTGGTGGATTTTATCCAGGAAACTCGTCTCGTAATTGGTTCTTCTTAGTATAAAAAGAACGCTATTATAGATATCGGGGGGGGGGGGGGTGTAGTAACTGACCACTGGTCTCTTCCAAGCCAACGGGGAAGAGAAGGTGAGCGGGTAGAGAATGATATTAGCGACGTGGTAAGGTCTTTTATACCGAAAGGGTGACCTCCAATCGATGACCCTTTGCCTGTAACGTCAGTGACAATGGTCTACAACCTTCCCGCCCCCCTCTCTCTCTCTTCAAATACATCAAGCTCTGAACCGTCGCTCGACCCTGCAGGATGAACAAATGCCTTTTCCCATAGTATATGGCAAAAAACCGCCTACGTCTATTATGTCTCTTGGCTCATTTTTTTTGTACTTGGACGCCGGCTAGCCACTATAAACACGATGGTCAAGCCTCGAAGTTCCAATACCTTTACAAATATATCTATATCTAATTACTGTTTATATTAGATTAAATTCAATTAATTAATTTCGAGCGGAAAAATAACGGTACTGGTTTGTCAGAGCCGTCTGCCCCTGTACCGATACTTCTCTAAAAGTCCAAACGTTTAGAGGGAAAGGCATTACGCCTATTTGGAAACACTTTAATTTAGGCTTAAAAAATAATTTCTCGCGTGTTCTGGCGCGAGAGTTGGGAAAAATACTTAAGCCTAATTTGATAATGTTTAAATTTAGGCTTAGCAAAAATTTTCCCGCGCGTTTTTGCGCGAGGAAAAAGCGCGTAAAGCTAGTTTCATTTCTAGCTTTCGTAATTAATTCTAATTAAGGCAGAATTCCTACGTATCTCTCCTCAACAAATGAAGTAGATAAACCCGCAAAACCAGTACTATCTAAGGGTATTGAAAATCCAGCGTAGAATAAAATCGTTAGGCATTAGAAAAGAGTAATATAAGGTAGATCAAACGTAGCTTGTCTATTTCGACGTACCATTATTGACTTTCTTTGTCGTTCTCGCGCAACGCGATGTATTCTATACGGCCGGAGTCCCAAAATATCGCGTGGTTAGATCACCACAACATAACCACGTTCGCGTAATAAGAGCGATATCAAGGGGGAGGAGTCTAATATACCCCCACTACGGCTGATGGCCATTGTGACCATGGGAAAATGACCAGCTGACCCGTCCTCTATAGATACAATTCGAACGATATAGTGGGTGTTGAGAGTTACCTAAGAAATTAAAAAAATATAACACGAGAATAAAAACATTTTTCCTAATGAATATTTCAAATATTCAATGAATTACAAACCCAGTGATTTAATTTCGAGGTATCTCTCAACACTCGGGAATAAACTAAATAAATTCATCCACCCCCCCCCCCCCACAAATCATTTTCCATTGAAAACTGCAACGTGGGTTTTTGGAGCTTTATATATTTCAATTGGTAAATCAGAACATTAAGCAACCAGGTGTACCGGCGAGAGCGTAATTATTCTCAACATGGAATAAGGCGAAGCAATTTTTTTTAATACCAGATAAAGAATATAAATACGGTCGGTTTTCCAAATGTCATATTGTTCAAATATAACGGATGTTCATTGTTAAAAACAGATATTTTTCCACCGCTAAAAAATATTTAACTCCTAACAATCGGAAACGCGGTTGTATGCGCTTTTGCCTAATACACGATTTCGTTTCACGAGGGGAGGGGCAGTTACCCCTCAGCCACTCTCTCTCTTGACCCCTGTCCCCCGCCCGGCTTCATAATTTAAATATATTGGAATAATAATTATATTTATTTACAGATACACGATTCGAAACATAATTTGTAAATATCTGTTACGGATATAATTGTAACGGGGTTTCTCTCAGAGAGGAGGAGGGGGAATGCCCCCAAAGGGTTTATAACCCCGAGCTCATCCCGGAACCCGGCTCTGACCCCTCAATGGTCAATCTACCGATAAATGTAGAGAGTGTCCGAGTCTAATAAGCGAAGGGTACCCCCATCCTCCCTCCGGCTAGAGCATGGTGTTCTTGGAAAGCCAAGCTTTAGATCAACGAGACCCTTTAATTCAATTGACGCGGCTAGCTAGGATGTCCGACGCATCAGGAAACAAGGGGGACTAAGGTCCCCGAGGGACCACGGGGTGAAATGACCAGGGGCTAGCCGGGGGAGTGGACAAAAATAATAAAATAGAATAAAAGGGGTACGCGCTTGATTTCATTGACTTCTCTCACTCTCTCTCTCTCGTTCTAGGAGTCTAGGGATTGACCTCCCCGTTGGGGTCATATACGTGGAAGGGGTCAATACCGACTTGACCACTGTCCATGGGTAGCGTTTCAGAGAGATAAAATTGTAAATAAGAAACAAATTGGGGATTTATAAACCGTTGTTCGGAATAGTCCAAAATTGATTGTACTAAGCTTCGAGAGAAATAGGCCAAAATTTAGTAAACCTATAGCTTAAAAACAATAGACCAAAATTAGACAGTGGATTAAATTAAATTAAGCAAATTAATCTTATCAAGAGTGGAAAAAAAAATGCGAAGCAGTTAAAGGTTCGGGCCTTGCGGTTCGAGTTACGATCCCTAATTAGTTTAGAATTCTTAATACCAGAGTTTGGGAGAGAATAAAAAAGGCCAAGTAATTGAATCCACCGTTGAATTATTCATTAAAATACATATCAAATGAAGATACCTAAAAAACACCGATACTCTTCATCCAATCCAACCCACTATGACGTCACTACGCGATAGATTGATCGAATTACACACACACCATGATCAAATCGGTACCAAATTTTTTACAGACCCTTCCCGTTCAATTTTTTTGGCCCAAGCTCGTCCGCCCACAGTCGCGGTTTACGGGGAAGTTAATAATAATGGCTTACAAAAAAACGGGACTCTTACAATTCGGAGGGTCCAAAGATTGGATTTATAAAATGAAATGAAGAGAGAGAAAGTGGAATTGTCGATCTACTGAAGCGAGGAGACAATTGAAAAATATTTACACTTCATTAGTTTATCATTAACTCGCTTTTCTATAGGACACTCCAAATTTTATTTTCGCTCGCTATATTGCCGGGATATGGAACAAAAAAGAAAATCCGATTTAAATATAATTTAGAAATGAAATTATACGGAATTTAAAAGATCACGTGCTGAACCACAGAATTTGGCGCGCGAATTTGGCATTGCGCGTGAATTTTCGCGCGGACATTGAAAGAAATCTTTCGCCGCACGTGATATTTCGCGCGTTAACGTCTCATAGCGAATTCCACTTACTGCTCTCGGAGCGCTCCCATGGAGCAATAAATATAAGAGACCCTGATTTAGCAAAAACAGTCTTTAACGAAGCCGAGAACTACTTCTCCCATTTATATGGCTCCATGGGAGCGCTCCGCGAGCAGTCAGTGGAAATCGCTATCAGAAAATGCGGGAAAATAGCTCGCGCAAATTTTTAAAATTCTAATTTTCAGTTTCTCTATAGGTTGAAAGGAGAGAGACGGTCAGCAGGGATGGGGGCCAAATAAGACTAAAGAATAGTCCCTATATCGAAACAAATAAATTCGATTAAGCAAAGTTCTAACCGTCAAAAAATAAGTTAAGACAAAGCGCAGACCCCGGCCTCGCGAGAAGAAAAGAAAAAGGGGGGAAATATTAAGAAGAAGAAGAAGAAGAAAATGCCTTATTCAATCAATAGAGTTATAAGAAAAATAGTGGGGAAAGTGGAAAACTCAATTTCGAAAAGAAAAGAATTTTGTTTTGCTAAAACAATTCAATAAGAAGAAAAGCGTAGCGCGAAAAATATTTCCCAGATTAAACTAGACGAAACGCCGCGATACCAAAGGAATCAAGAAAGTTTCTGAGTATAATCTATCTTTTTATCAACTTTTAACATCTTCTATAAGGCAAAAAGCGCAACGCACACAGCAACTTTTTCAGTTTATAACTCGCCCCATTATAAAGTGAAGATGCAAAGAATATTGTTTAAAGATATTTACCATAACGTTGTCTATCAGAGACGCCTTAATTATTTTAATTAAAAACCCATCAAAAGGTCCGCGAGGCCCCTCCGATATAACTATCTCTCAGAAGTGAGATGAGACTAGAAGTACTGAGCTAACCAAATTCTTCACTCGGCGAAAGTGAATATTCTTGATAACACGCCAACGGTTGGCCCTCTAGTGGCGATTTCAGAATTTCCCCTCCAAAACGTGAGACGCTCGCGGTGGTAGACGGCCGAACTAGATTCCAGCACCCGCGTTCGTGTTTCGCGGCTTTAGGTTGAGGGGAAGGGGGTAGGAAATTTTTTTGGAACTCGACCAATTTTTTTCTCTCTAGCGTAGGCGCGATTGAAGCGGCGTAAAATCCTCAAATTTGTTCACTAATGCCAGGATCTATTACCAATGCTAGAGACCTTCACTTCTAGTCTCATCTCACTTCTGCTATCTCTCAGAATAAGGTATTCGAAAGTCTGGTTTAGCGTCCCTTTAAAATCGAATGGTTGGGGAGGGGGGGGGGAAAATATCGTAACTTTATATCTAAGTGGGCTGGAGTATATATTATTCGGGGGTTTTATGTAACCCCAGTATTTTTACCCATTCTTTTTCGGAGCAATTATTAGAAACCCTTGTTTTATGCAAAATATAAAAAAAAATCCCACCCGAAAATTTCGGAATGCACCAACACACCCACCACGCACCAACACCCCTCGCTTTACGGTTTCCTCAAAATTCAGACAAAATCCAGAAGAATCTTATATGGAATATATATGGAATAAGAAAAGTGTACGTCACGGTAAAGAATGCAAAATGGATTGGGGTTTTTTTGGCGGCTTTTTCTCGAAGGGAGGGGGCCCGAAAGGGGCACCACCAGCACCAGCACCACGCTTTTTCAATATTCTTAATAGTATAAAGCAAAACGTAATTGAGTTTGTTCTCGATTTTTCGAGATACGAGTTTCGTACGTTCGGGTAAAGTCCAAATGAAGGGTGAAAGTTATAGGAGGCGTGAGTGCACCAACAAACGCGCTTCCTATTGCGGATTTTTCAAACATAAGCGCGGAAAGACTGGCACTTTAGCTTATGGCTTCCGAAACAACGAAAACTTTCAGAGTTAATATGTATTTTGTGCCATGGAACGGTTTGTTACGGTTACCTCGTTTAAATTCTCGTTTTAAATTAAACACTGCTTTCAAAGTTAAAGAATGTATAAATACCTTTGTTGTCTTTAATTCATCGTTTGTTTCAGAATTTCATTTTCGGTATAAATTTTAGGATATAATAATTGGTCACGAGTTCATGGTCGCATTTTGAAATTAACTAACATTTTAAGTATTCTAGGTAAGCACATATGAATTCGTTTCCCCCAAAAAATACGGGACTTGAGAAGGACGGCACCGTCACAAAACCCCCCAAAAAAAAACTGCACCACTAGTATTATCAGAAGCGAGATGAGACTAGAAGTACTGAGCTAACCAAATTCTTCACTCGGCGAAAGTGAATATTCTTGATAACACACCAACGGTTGGCCCTCTGGTAGCGGTTTCTGAATTTCCCCTCCAAAACGTGAGACGCTCGCGGTGGTAGACGGCCGAACTAGATTCAAGCACCCGCGTCCGTGTTCGGCCGCTTTAGGTTGAGGGGAAGGGGATAGGAAATGTTTTTGGAACTCGACCAATTTTTTTCTCTCTAGCGTAGGCGCGATTGAAGCGGCGTAAAATCCTCAAATTTGTTCACTAATGCCAGGAAGGATCTATTACCAATGCTAGAGCCCTTCACTTCTAGTCTCATCTCACTTCTGGTATTATTTATGTATATTATTTTGTGGGGAAAGGGTTTCTTGTACGTAAAAGCATTTTCTACTCCTTTTTCTATTCTGATTCTGGAATCCAGCAGGCGGATGGATATAATTCGGGGGAGGGGGGGGGGGTAGCTCGCGTATGAAGATGAAAAGTGCAGAATTGACGCGCGCAGGCCCAAATGATTACGTGATAAAAGACTCGAGAAGTAAAACTGAAAAGTTATTTGCATAATTTCCCGTAGTAAGTAAGTAGAGAGAGAGAGAGAGAGAGAGCAGCGTCTTAAAGCGTCTTACTGGTTATCCATTTCGAAATAATACGGCCAAAGCTAAGGGGGGACGCTCTCATCCCCTGACGTACATCCTTCAATAACTTTAAAACATTATATCAATTTAAACGAAACTAATACAGGGACACGGCGTGTGTTTAGGTTTGGGAGGACTTATACCGCACGGTATTGTAGCCTTTGTAGCTATTATAACGGGCTTCGTTCAATATTGCTTTCATTTGGTTCAACACGCGGAGAGGAAAAATCCGCGCAACAAGACGTACGCTTTTAAATCCAGGCTCCGGCCTCAAAATAGGAAGGAATTAATGTAACTTTAAATATATGCCAAAACTATAATCTGACGGAATTATATAACGCGCGCGTACAGAACTTTTCGGAACTAAAAATTTGCACAATGGACTGCTTCCAAATTTAGTTCTATACTTTGGAAAGAGTTAAAAAAGAAATTTGTGATAAAAAAAAAGATATTCTTTGTAAATTATTCACTCCCGAATCTATTTTGCATACACACCATCACCATCTATACTTAAAGAAAATATAATGAGATTGAAATTTCTTACTCTTAGGAAAAAGTCTTTAAAATCTTCTCCGCCAAGAATTTTGACGCCAAATTCGTTAACTTAAAACTAATGACCAATGATCTCGGGTAGAGGGGGGGGGGAACAGAATAATGTATATTTTTTTTTTAATTACTTCGTAACCTTACGACCTTGTATTTAATTTATCTACAAGTTACCTTCGTGGGATACAGGAAGTCCGTAATGATTGGCTCTATACATAACCAATGATCATCGCCCGAGATTTTTAAATTAATTAAGAATTTAATTTTTTTTAATTGCTCGGTGACTTGACCCCGCCTCTTTTCCCATAGTTTTGTGGTTTATTAATTATAATTAAATACAGTCGTTAAGTAAATTAACGGGGAAACAGGAAGTCTGGTAAAATTGCGGTAATTTATAGGGCACTATACGAAATTAAAAATAATTACAATACCTAATTGTTAAATTCGTAAATAACAATTAAGCTTTTTTTGGTTTAAGGTATAATTAATCGTAAACAAAAAATTAATTTCAACTCGGATACATTTTATCCCCCCCCCCTGTATTTTGGCGAGAACGAGTTTTAAATTTCATAAAATGATAGAATAGTTATTTTTAAAATTTCATTTTAAACGAAAAAGAAAAAGAAGGGGGTTTCAAAAAATTGGCTACATCCCGTTTGGCACCAATAGCAAATGGAATTTACTTTACGTCACGATTTTTAAAAACGAATTATTATATATTTTTATATTCAGGTACATTACTATACACGCGCGGTATAAAAGGAACGAGAAAAGAGAAAACCAATTGGTGTTAAACGTTTTTAGTTTTTCCTCGAACATTCAATTTAAAAATAAAAAATTCTGAGACATCAGTATTTATAAATATCGTGACTCTATATAACCGAGTTGAAATTAAAGTTAGCTAGGTTAAATTTGTATTTAAACTAATTATTATTCTAGATATAAGGACGCGTTTATTAACCCTTTCGCTACAAGCCAGAGAAAAATACCTCCTTTCCTTCCTTACTAACTTAGTCGGGTTGGCAATTTTAAATGAGATACGCTTAATTATTAAGCTATAGGTGTATACATACATATATGTATAAGTGTACATCCGGAATCCGGACTACGATATAATTTACGTGGAAAATTATAAATATTAATTTCTTTCAAGTTTCCATAATTTATTTTAATGGATGGTCAGTCACTCGAGAGAAATTGTTTTATCATTCTCTTAACAGAAGTAAATAATTAGATGTAATGCAAGAAATATTACGCGCAGACATAAGCGAGAATCGTTTAAACGTGTGGGTGGTTAGGATAAAAAATCTCAATTGTGAAAAAAAATAATGAAAGTTCATTCGTGAAATCGTCCTTGCAAATTTACACGTGCAACGTTTAATAATTCTCGCGCCAATTCTCGATGACGCGTGAAATAAATTTTTTCTCTTCAGAAAAAATGGCGCGTGCGATATTAAAGGGGGCAATTCTTTGCACGTGCAATGTTCCTCGCGCTTATCTAGGGAGGTTTTGACCCGATCCACGCTGTACAGGGGTATATGGCTCCCAGAAAATGACTAAGTTTAGACGGATTGACGTGCGGCAAAAAAATACAACAAAAAACACAACAAATTCTGACGTTTTTACGACGAACTATAGTGTATAGGTCTTAAAGGAGAGCGGGAAAACTATCTAGCTTATATTTGTTGGGCCACACAAGGAGGTCGTGCTTCGCCGTGGAGGTCTAGGGCCATTTACAGCCAATCTCCAAAAAGAAAGACGAAGAAGAAAAAAAACCTGACTGTACACAACGACTCGACTCGGTCCTAAAATTATAGCTTTTACGCAAACGATCGCTTTTATAACGCAACGCTATTTTTTTCTATCTATGTTTTTAAAAGAATACACAGTCGGAAAATAAGAATGCCATAGTATTTTCTGGGAGGCGTATTCCGTTGTGGTATATTCATATCGTGTCGTTCCAACCCCTGATGGCCGCCGCTCTCGTCTCCGTCCACATAAACATACATTTATACGACTCATTGCTTAAGAATGAATATTTACAACTCAAAGGCAACCAAAAGCTGGCAATTGCTATAAACATTACATTATAATTCTTCCTAACATAGAAGTAAGTTAACTTTGAAGTTATTAACAATTCAGCGCTTAAAAATAGGAATTTATTTTTAAGATCGAGAGCCCCAACCCCTAGACTCTTTAGTGGTTAGTTCCCCGCGTAATATACGAGAGAGAAAGAGAGATTGGAGGGGTAATTTTTTAACTGGGGTGACAAAACACGTGGCAGGCCGCGACATCGGGGTCGTCCCTATATATTCCTTCCCTATCTCGACCTGACCGCGTTAGCCAGGCACCACCATCACCACACGGCGAAGCACCCAACCAACCATTCATTCTGCCTCTTACAATCCCCTCTCGCGTCTGTTCCTTCTTCCTACGGAGGAGGAGAAAAGATTGGGAGAAGCTGAGCTGGACCACAAAGCGTCAAATGAATTCTACCCGTATACTAGGAAGCCATTGCGGTTGAAGATAAGAGCGCTCTTTTTCCACGCAATATCATAGGGTTCATTTCAATGGCTTCAGTTCGATAGACAAGGATCATCTTCGCGCGTATGTAAATTTCACCCACTGTAAAAGTCTCCCGTTAATAAGCGTCTAGAATCGAAATATTTAGATCACGGGGGTTCCCCGGACCGTGTCAAAAGAGCGGGGGTCTCCTACCCCCCCCCCCGCCCCAGCACCCAAAGAGAGCTTATAAAAAGGGTGGGAGGAGTAGGGAACTTCCATACATATCTCTCTTAATTTCTCATCCACGTTTTGATCTCTTCCGGAAGATGAACGGGGCAGTGGGTGGATGCGCGGGGGGTTTCCGGAAATTCATCGAGATTTTAGGTTTTATTCCCGATGCACGAAGCGAGAGGGGGGTATGACTGGCCCCTTGTCCTAGAGCTAAGCTGTCAGATGTGGGGGCGAAAGGGTAGGGGGTAACGAATGGGGTTCAAGTTTTCAACCCCACAAAGTTGCCCCAGTGATCAGGATCAGCTTAGAGTCTAGCGGTCGAGAAAAATCAGCCGGAGAGGTTGGATAGAAGATTTTAATTTGGGACAAACATTCATTAAAACGGGAGTACGGGATTGAGTTTAAGCGTCCGACACCTTTTGCTCTTCCTTAGCAGGATCCTGGATGCTGGCGAGGAGGATGCTTAAGAATTCAAACGATGCCTTTTTTTTACCGAGTGCACGCGGTTTTGAATTAAAGATTCCTGATTCCATGGGAAGGGAATCGTTCCCGTTGTTATTATTACATTCTTGGAGACTTGTTTTTCATTGTAAGAGCGCAATGAGTACTTAGGTAGCGACCTCTAGTGATAACAAACAGGCTTTTACCCTCGGTCCTACTGCAAACTCAAAATGGTACCGATTTAGTTAATTGCCTATGATCCGATGGTGTTGGTACGATGTACTAAGGTATTCCAAATATGAATTACGCGTCGGCCGGGCCGAATGTAAAATTGTTTTAGAAATGTGTTAACGCGGTTTTTTATCTTACGAGTATGATGGTCTGGCGGTTACACTAAGGTCAAAGGTCATGTCGGCGAGGTTTTAATCTTAAAAACAATACCCCCGACACTAGAATAAACGCATTAACACTCTTGGCGCGGTGGTGTTTTTTTTCTTCACACCCTCGGTACGTTCCCGTGGGTTTTGAGTCTCAAATCGAGCAGAAATTTTGGATTCGAGTATAAAAAATACGGTTTTAAGGAATTTGCGGCTAACTTCTATAAGGATTTCTTAACTCGGACACTGTTGACATTGGCGAGGTCATAAAGCGTCTCTCTGTTTCTCTCTACTAATTATTTCACGGTACCATACCGTTCGAATTAGATACGTTATTACAAGAGGATGGCTGGAATTCTAACTTACATAAAAAAAAATATAAAAATCAGGGACGCAAAATCTAGGGCTAGAGCAAACGTCGGAGGCAGCGGCTTCGGCGTCCAAGCATTTGGGAGTTAATGGGACGTATCGTTGTTCCCTATATAGAGCCTAACGCTAAACTTGCCAAAAATTGCGGAGACCGCCCGACACGGTTACGCGACAACACTTTGAAAGCCCGCCGTGAACAGCAGAGCGGCCGATCGCTATACCACGGGCGAGGATGGGAACAATTTTGACAATAGAATCCCGGATATCTCCGGGAAGAGTGCCTCGACTCTGGTGCGTTGTTGTTGCTCTGGGAGTGCACTCTGGGTGGGTGAACATTCTCCAAGGAGAAAAAAAACGGCATGTAAAAAATGTCAAACTAACAAAACGCCGACTATGTAATGCAACGATGAAGATGTTCTTAGTCAGTATGGAGAGCCGCCGCCGCTTCTTCTTTTCCTTGACTTAAAGAAGAGCATACACGCGACTTCTTAGGGATGCTGTGTGCGAGGGAGAGATCAGGAGGAGCAGGAGAATTAGGCATCCATCCGAGAGAAATGTCGGAAAAGAAAACATCCCGCGGTATTTTAGTATACAACACTATGCGCACCATCGCCACCATCTTACATTGGAGGAAGGAAGGAACCAAGGAGAATCTAACCTTTGATCCCTAACATCTTTCGGGACAGTTTTTACCAAACGTTTTTTTTTTCGCTAATTAATTTTAAGGGAAATATTTAGGTCACAACGTCAGGAAGTTGCCGATATAGCAGCGTTGTCAATCTGGTTTCAATATTTGTTGTTCATAGGGGTTAAAAGGTTAGACGTTGCGCGTCAAGTTTCGTTTCAAAATGTGAAAAATTATTCATTCAACAATTTTTTTCCCAAAACTTCTTTCCCCATATTTTACAAGTAATAAATTAAAGAGTCGAATAAAATTAAAAATTTAACATTACAATTAAAAATATAATTATTTTAAGTAAAGGCCGTTTCAAATGAAAGTTAGATACCTAAAGAGTTGAATTTAATAAAGTATAGATAAAGAAATTTTGAGGTTATATTTGAGTGGGAAGTTTGGACCCTTTACGGGGGGGCTTTGGGGTAACCGCGGATATGTATCTGACCCCCGGGGGTGGATAGCTCCAATTTATACGATTGCGAGCGGGACGGATTATAACGCGAACGGGGACGAAATTATGAAAGCTCAGGCGTGAAAGGCGAGCTAAGCCTTGGACGTGCAAGTGGGGAATACGACGAGAGCGAGCCTAATACAAAGTTTCATACGTCATCCATTCTTTAATATGCAAATAGAAATATGAGTCACGTGGCTATGGCTTCCTACGTAATATTTCTAGTTACCGAGATTTTTTGGGGCTTTTCGTTATCGGAACAGCTGGGGTCGGGGGTCGCCCGCGATATATACGAGTTCCCCGTTCCCGAGCCGGGTTAAAAATCTTAATATAAATTTCACGCTAAAATGAATACCAAGGGTTTCTTGGCCCTCACCCTCTCTACAATACGATACGATAGAATGCAATATTTAGGAACAATACACCCAGGCTTAACGGTGAATTGTAAAAAAAAAAAAAAAAATATTTTATATTAATTTATTTCATATACGATTTCCGGGGGGGGGTCTCCTATTTAGTTCACAAAATTCAAAATTGAGTTCAAGGGAGAGTGTATTAAGGATTTTACGCGTATTACAATCTCGCATTTTTCTTCGTAAAACTCGGTTCATTCCAAGATTGTAATTTCCAATAATATTAAACGAAGAAATTATTTATTATTTTTATAGGAGAACCTCCGATTATGCAAGAACTCTTATACTCAAAAACATTCTCTCTTTCTCTCTCTGGAGATATATTTTGAAAAATAAAATAATTTCTCGGTATACATTAAAACGTTTCCCAAAAAATGATTTAGCTGCGAGTGAAGAAATCACGTAGTAGCTTTTAAGGTATTTAATGAGTGGACCTTTCGCATTTACGAAATCTATTCTCTCTTAAAACGCGCGCGTTCTCTCTTCATTCACACCAGCGAGTCTCGAGGTTTTTTAAAGCCCCATACACACACTATTAAGCACCAAGCACGCTTTTAAATTCAAAAGAATAATATAACAACGCGCGACTTTGGCCGGCTCAAACCGTAAGAACCCGAAAGTATAATTCGCGTAATAAAATGCTTCTCGACTTAATGATAGTCCTAGCCTCTTGGTATAGCCCATTTTAAGAATACCGCGGCGGTCCGGCTGCTTGCTTGCTTGGTGGAGTCGTGTACAGCCAAGCCACATTTAAAATCTCCGTGAAAGAGAGGTGGGAAACTATCCAGCGCCTAAGATAACAGGGTTGCCACGGAATTTTCAGAACCAAATTCCCTGACCTTTTTCTGAGATTTTCCCTGACCTTTTTCTGAGATTTTCCCGGACCTTTTTCTGAGATTTTCCCTGACCTTTTAGGCCGAAAACGTAAATGTTTACAGCACGTTTTAAGTCCTTACAATTAAATAAAATCTCTACATTAAGTTTTCCAATGTATTTGTTACACCAAAATGATTAAGAAACATTTTAACTATAAATAACAGTCTAAGAGATTTTTTAGAGAGCATTTACTTTATAAAAACAATTCTAAACATTTATAAGGATTGCCCTAGAGTTTTCCGTGTTAAGAGAGGATTAGAAGAAACTTTCATTACTCTTTCAATAAAGACTTATCCCCCGAAATTTTACCCGCTAAAATAAAATCCCCTGACTTTGCTGAAATTTTTAAAATTCCCTGACTTTTCCCTGACCTTTTCGGCCCATTTTCAAATTCCCTGACTTTTCCAGGTTTTCCCTGACCCGTGGCAACCCTGGATAACACCGTTATGGAGCGCAAAACGCGATGATGGAGAGTTATAGACCCCTCGAGCAACATTTAAACGTGAAAAAAGGAGGTAGGGCAATCAAAACTACCCTAATAGTCTTCATCTTTTGATATAATACCAAACGGGCTTTTAAAAAAACCAGATAGAGTGAGAGTGAGAGCGGGAAAAAAATGCCTAATAATTTTCACTCCCATGCCATATTCACTCCCGCACGCGCCCAAGAAAGAAAAGAAAAAAAAAGCTGGCGCATTGGTAATAGTGGGCGCGTGCACTCCATACCTAAAAAGCGATAGGGCGCGAGAGAGAGTGCTTTATCCCGCCATTTTAGCTTAGCAATATCACCACGTGACTCTCAAAGCGAGTATTACTATTTTTCTCGCGCCACCTAATTTGCATAAATTATTCTCGCGTTTTTTACCTTCAAAGGATGATGGGAGAGTTTCTATTCCGAATTCGAATATGGCGGTTGTTGAGAGATTTAAACAAAGAATTAAAAGGAGGGTGGGTATGATAAAGCGCCATTGGGGGATCATCTGGTCTATAAACATACACCCCCTAACGGTAAAACAACAACAGAATCGTCTCGAGGATGCTTGGACTCGGACCTAACACCCGGTTTGAACTTTAACCCAAGATGTCCGTATAAAAAAGTTGTTTACCCAGAACAGGGTTCTAGTTCGCCCGCCAACGTCGCGAAGTATAGCGTCGCAACGACGCTAACATCACCCCCAAGTACTTGTCCCTAATTCCCTGACTCAGGACCTCGTTCACGCGGTATCAGTTAATACTGTCACAAGCTGATCAACGTACGATCCCGGTATGGATCTTCACTAATTCAAAGTGAACGTGGATCACCCACACCCCCGTACCGCGAATCCATGCTCGAGCGGCCTTAGGAACTATTCCAAGTAATTGGATATTGGGTCCATTCCCTTAAGTCTGGGGCTCCAGCCACTGTAGCGCTTTATGCCGATTCCCCAACAAAAAAGTCCAAGTCGGGGGTTCAAGATAAAATATTCAACGCAGCCCATACTTCGCAAATGGCAGCAATCGGTGCTTTATGAATGGTAGTACATGACCGTATTCATATTACGCGAAGAAAAAAGCGGGGGTGTATACGCGGACGGAGGGGCCCCTAAGGGGTGGAGGAGGTACAATGGCCCCCTAAACTACCGAGGCCCGCTGGAAAATCTCCAGGGTGAAGAGGGGCCAAGCGTTGAAGAGACTGACTGCTTTACTAGCGCTTAGGTCTTCAGCACCACCACGAGGGGATATGTATGGATTTATGTCGGCCAAAGATTCTCGAGACACCGCGCCACCACCGTGTTTGAGGAAGAGGCCCCAGTAGGACAATCATCAAGGAGGCAAACAAATAAAGGGAGATATCACGCGACCCTTAACATTAGCCGCATCTCGTCATCAAGAAATTAAGACCAAACGGAATTCAGTTTGACTTAGAAAAGGTGAAATTTTATGACACGGAGTGGACTTACCCTTTGGATATCCCACGATGTCACGACCATCCTTTAATGTTTTCAGATGCAGAGACCAATATCTCGTCAGTCCGGTTTTGATCAGGTGCTATAGATAAACATGATAATTAGTAACAATCACTGAAAACTCATACGTAATAAGTACGATAAGTCTTAATGTCTTGGATATTCTAGGCTAGGGACTTTAAAAATTAAGCAATCTACAAACGCAAAATTATTCCCAAAAAAACTAATTAGGCATTCCCTTTTATCCCCCTAGTTAAATTTTAAAGAGACCCAACCCAAGTTGCTACGTACGACTTAACCTTTCATATCGTAGCGGCGTTAAAGGTCAAACGTCAGGTTAAAAGCTGCCAAGGTTAAAGAGCTCCGTCCTTCTTTATTTACGAGTTGAAAAAAAAAAAATTAAAAAACACGGTAAAAACTGGGAGAGTTTTTAACTTCTAACGAAAAAATTAGCAACCAAGTCTGGGTTCATCGAAACCGAGGTTAGGAGATGGTCTCCCAAGCCTAAATTGCGGTGACAAGGGACGTTCGAAAATCTGGCGCTATGACGTGGTTATAGTCAAAATGAACGAGCCAAGAGCTTAAGGGTGTTACCTTGTGGGCGGAGTCGAACACGGGTTTAATTTGCATAATGCCAACTTCGTTAGCAGGCGGAATAAAAAAAATCAAAAAGTTGGGGAGGAAGAGGGATGTTAGCTTGGAAATGGCGGGATTGAAATTAGCTCGTGGGATGCGTGAAATTACCAACCCCCCTCCACCTCCCCCTCCCGTAGCTCGCGTTCAATACTATTTGAAACACGCACGTGCAACACCCCTCCCACCACCACCCCCCGTCTCTATCCTTCATTTAAATTCCCCTACAGTAATGAAAAGAAAAGTTATTAATGACTATACGATGAAGAAAAGCAACAAAAGAACGCGCCAAAGTAAAGAAAAAAGACCGCGCGCGCGCTCCAGTCTCAAGTTCTTTCCCGCCAAAAAGCGTGGTGCAGTGTTGAGGGTTGGATTTTAGGCTTAGGAAAAATGTCTCCCAAGTCCTAATTGTTAAATTATTAGAAAAGAACCCCTTTTATCATTAAAATATCGTAAATTCCGCGACGTGATCTTTTCAAGATGTTACCGCGCTCTTTTTTTTTGGTATACACTAATTTTATGGTAATTCTTTGGTATATACGAGAATTAGGAATGACGTGGGAATTAACATTAGATAGACATTGTTTCTAGGATTTTGTTTCTAGGATATTAGGCTTAACGCGAGACTTTTAAAGAACGATTTAAATATTAAAACGGGGCTATATACTTTGATGTAGGTTTTCGAAGGGTGAATTATACAACAAAATGGCCGCGTGGCTTCCTTCTCGAGCAATGATATACCCATCCGTATACGGGTGATGGGTGGAAATATCTTTTCAAAATTCAACTCGTGGACAGGGATACGAAGCCATTAGAGATTTTTCCTCTTCACGATCGGTCGAACCATCTTCATTATGATCTACGGGGCACGGTGCCCCCTCCCCTAGCTAGCGCGGGGGTAATAGGTTAGGAGCGTGCGCCCACCAGCGCTCCACATCCAGATGCCAAGACGCCAGTGGCAAAGAATATCCCTTTTCCAAGTACCTTCGGCTATGGGTCCTTAGGACCTACCGGCTATCTATAGCTATACGCAGTCCATTTCCAAGAAATCTTTCTTAGCTTTATAAATTCTATTGTCAATGGAGGTCACGATTTCAAAACAAAAGACTGCTAGCCACGTCATAAGGCTAAGGGGAATCTAACATTAACATTTAAGCCAAGTTCGCCTCTTTTCTATACCAGCCCTCACGCCCCATATTCCTAAGCATATGTGCGTGGCTGAATGTTGACCAACTTGTAAACATTATTACTAAGTTAACTTAAAAGATAGGGGAAATCCATCGTGGTTGCGATAGACCTAATTTTCCTCTACGCAATGACCCTAAATACTTCGTAAATCAGGGTTGGAGACACATTTAAATAAAAAGAAAAAACCTCAACTTTAAACGTCATTTAACAACACTTCCGTAAAAATCCCCTGGGGGTATAATACCCCTAATTGTTCTCTACGCAACGATACTACATAGTTGGGGCCAAGTCCATCAGGGGTCAAATTAACCAATAATAACGATAATGATAGCTCAAAAACAAATTAGAATTCCCGGAGAGTTTACGAATTCAGCTCACGCTTCTAAGAGCGAATTAGGGAACCTTTTCACGTTTACTTTCTTCAATTAATTTTTATTCTTTTGTAGAAAACGGTCAGGCTTTCTTTAACAAAAACCGCCCCCTCTAAACCTTTCTAAAAGATTTCTCTGAAGTTTATTATTAATTTAAAAAAAAAGCGTAAAACCTTTAACAATAATTTTTTTTTATGAAAAAAGGTTCTCGAAGCGAAAGTTCAAACACGAAAGAATTAAAATCATATTATTGGAAATTAATAATAAAAATTAATCACATCCGCGTTGTTAGCGATCGTTAAACGATTTTACGTGCCAAAAATTACTAAAGAAAATTTTAAAGTTTTTTTTTTGTTAAATAATAATATATTTAAGAAAAAAGATTACGAAAATTTCTTCATAAAAGTCTAAAAAAATTAAAATTCCACTCGTGATATATCGTTGGAAAATATGGGAGTGGTTCTCTCTCTCTCTCCCATTCCATACCTTAGACTTTTATACCATCGTGAATCGAACGAATCATTACAAGAATATTGTAAATAAATATCCTATCTATTTTGTTTTACCATCGCTGACTTAACTTTCTGAAAGTAAGTTATTCTCGGAGGTTATTAAAGGCATTCGTGGATGATTACGGGGATAATAGGAGGTACCCACTACGAGTTCTTAACAGTTTATCCTGAATTACTGATTGTTTTTACTGGCCGGGAGATTTTGAAAGATAATCGCTCCAGATTTCTTAGGTCTAAGACCGCGGGGGTTGGTTGGATACCCAATTTTTTTTCTTCCAACTTGTCTTATTATGTTGGGAAATATTAGGCCGCTTTGTTTCAAGGTAACGGACATAATTTAACGCGTTTTAAAGAAATGATAGAAATAGCCTTGGGTAAAAAGTAATAGCTTAAATACTAGGCCTAAATGGATTTAAATAAGTTTGCAAATTCTTTAACCTTTCTTACCCCAAACAGAACGCTGAAACGTTCCCAAACGCGCGACCTTTCTGTGTTTAGGCTTAATTGTTAAGCCTAATTTTAAAAACTACAATAATAATCTCGCTCGCTTACGGAAGTAAAAAAAAGAAATAATTCAGGTAGCTCGTGAGATGTTTGACCCGTGATTATTAGGCCAACCTTAGTTTGACCTCTGTAGAACACGCGCACGCGTGTTGCCCCGGTTGAATTCGACCCGGACGACCTTTACTAAAAAAACACCTTGATTCTTTGACGCGACAACAATGTTGAACGATTTTGTTGCTCGGGTTAATAAGAGCGAAACAGTTCAGCTCCCGTTTATGGGGATAAAAATCTTTCCAATTTTTTTTTTTCTATTTTCCTCGTCAGTGACCTTTGAACTTCATCCCCGGGGAGGAGGAGAACTAACTAAACTCCCCGATACAAAATGCTTCATTTTCTTCCACGTTTCGCGCGTGTTCCTGGCGAATTTCTCGGAACCAATTCAAACTAAACGTTCAATAAAGTTAGCCCTATAGACTTAACTGGTGAAGCAACGAAAATTCGGACGTTTCAATTTGAGACGAGGGGGGGTATTTTTCGGCGAAAAGAAATTAAAGCGAAGACTGGCGTAGACTGATGATAACGTAACCCGACCTTTGACCCCACCTCACTCACCCGCTAGCGACTATACGAAGGCGGGAAACTTTTTTGGGAAAGAAGAATTTAGAAAAGACAGTTCAGCGTTTGAGCTTTTTCTCGTCTTTTAACTTTCTAGAAAGATGGGCCATCTTTGCCCCCAGGGGTTTTTTTGCCAAAAAAAAACACTAAGAACAAGAAGAGGGGGGGGGCGGCCTTTACCAAACTAAGGGGCAGTTAAGCACGAAATCACGTTTCCCCCCCCCCTCTCTTCCTTAGGTTCTTCCAAAAACAGTCATGATATAGTTGAAGAACTTACATTTTGTTGTAAAACATAATCGATTTTCTACCTATTTATATTTTTAATATAATTCGAGAGCAATTTTTGTATTATAAAAATACATCAAAAATATTATTTTATGTATATACGAACTTTGACCCTTGGGTTGCCCCCATTATTTACGGGAGAGATTGGGATGATGAACCTAAAGTAATTATTGTACGAAAATGCCTACATTCTCAATCATGGTATGTTGACTGTGGAATTATTTTGATATGGCCTTCCCAGTTTTATAAGAAGCGGGATAAAATTCTAGATTGGCCAGCTCTCTCTAAAAATGAGAGAGGAAGAAAAAGTCGTCACTAAACTTTATTTTTTCCTCGTCTTATTGATCGCGAAGGTTTTAAAGAAAAGTAGTTTCATTCAAGCTTGACTGTTAGCGCCGCCATCATAGCCAGCGATAGGGGAGAGTTAAACTGCCCCATTATTAAAGGGGGCAGTTGTTGGGGCCAATATATAACGCGGGAAAAGGGCATTGATTCTTAGCTATACGAAAGACACCATCACGAGATCGTCCTCCGACCGAGGGAACACTCGCTCTCTAAATTCAAATTAAGATTCTAACGAAAGTCGAGTCGATTAAAGCGGGAGTGTATCTCCCCTCGAAGGACAGGACGAGGGGGACCCCACGCCGCGTGCCACGACGGTAATAGGGCGAGGAGTCAACGCCGCGCAGAGTTTAAAATCGAGGACCATTACAAAAATAGCCATTTACGAGGACGACATTGGCTCTCTATATCGTTTTATCGCGTAACATCGATCCCAGTTCTGAAAATGAAAGGACCCCGATGGGACCCCAAACAGCGCCAAGTTAAAAAAAAGAGAGAGAGAAATAAATTTAATGTTGAATTGCCGCCATTTTTAAACGACTCGGTGGGATTTTCCCATTTCAAATAAAGTTATTACGATTAAAACAAAATTCTTATTATTTTCTTTAAAAAATAAATGGGAGATAGACTGGGAAATATGGCGCTCTGTTCAACTTCAAACCGCGCCAGGGCAAGTTCAAGGTTATAAGGTCAAAGGAGGCAAACAAAACGGTGACGGGAAGCCCCCTCAACAATGTAACGAGTATTGATGGAGGTAAGGAAGCGAGCGAGCGAGCATGGCGGCCACGGCTGGGAGGCATTAAAATATCCAAGAGGTCAATAGTTCGCGAACCGTCCTGAATAGGGGGATCTTTTCACGCGTGTAAATCTTTCAAGTTTGATTTAACATACGCAAAGAAAGAACCGAGCAAGAAATGACGCCAGATTAATCTCTTAGCGCCAACTATTTTCTTTTTCTTTATCGCCCGAGACAAAAACCCTCCTATATGGATCTTAATTCAAACCAGTTTTCTTTAAAAAGTAACTTCGATAAAGGAAATTGTTAAAATATACAATTACTTAAGAAAAACTAAGTGCCGGAAGTTAATTATATTATTAATTTTAGAAAGCGGGTTCTTCTTTACTAACGTATTCACTAACCACGTGACACGACTCGAATTGTTGTAGGGCGCGCGATTCAAAGCAGGTGGCATTACATCTCGAGACGCAAACTGTCACAGCGCGCGAGATTTCAAATTTTCAAAACAAAGCTTAACTAAAATTTTAATTTTTATTGCCAACGGGTTTTTCTAACTTATATCGAGTCGATTTTTCTTTCACACATAAAGAGCCATAGCCGGTCGGTTCAATATCTATTGAAAAGAGGGTGCAACCTTTAAATGGAAAAGGTCCCTTTGTATAGATGGATATATCCGCTACACGCTTATCAAATTTTTGACCCACAAATGTCGCCATGGTGGACTTCTTTTCAAAAATATATTTGATTGAAAACTTGGTCCGGAGCCAGGGCCAGCAGCTAGCCCCCATTGTCCAAAACCTCAGGGACCTCGGCGAGCGTGCATCGCGCCGAACAGGGTTAAAAATCGACAGCATGCCTAGCTCTTGGTCCCTTTTATTAAGGGAACTTTTTGACTTTTATTCACCCTTTCAGGCTCTAAAAGTCAAATGGCGTAAGGTTGGAAGGAAAACGACCAAGGCCTTAAGGTTTAATAATAAGGTTATTTCCAGAGAAGCCAAATTAACAGTCGCCCTCGGGAGCTTCGAACAATGGCGAATGCTTTTAATTTGGTCATTTTTTTTTCATGGGGGTACCTAAACCAATGAGCTAGCTCCGACTTCTTACGATCCTTCTTGGCTCGGTAATTAAAGATTTGGAGGGGGGGGGTTCATTTTTCTTTCTTTCTCCGATGGTAAAGTTCCATCGAAGGCGAACTACTTACTACCAACCACCACCCGTGTGCCCATAAGCGCTGCAGTCACTAATAAAGCCAGCTAATTACTCGAATAACTACAGATCAAATAAAACTTAATTTTCTATGCCTTTTTTTGAAAGGTCCTTTAACTCCCCCATTCCCGTCATCCCCAAAAGGGTTTTAATTTAATTGTTGGTGAATAAGTTTTTTTTTAGTTCATTATGGGTTTGGGGAATGAGCTTCGAGAAAAATATGGATCTCCGTGTGGGAAGATGGTAAATTAAAATTGGTTATTTAATTTGAAGTACGAATTTTTTAAGATTGTTTTATTCCGGTCTATGATTAAAATTTGCCCACACTATATTCTGACCTATTTTTCAAATTAAGTCAAACTGGCAACTGCAAGTAGCTCGCTTACATTGGTATTTCCTTGGACGCGCTATATCGCGACTTGTATCACGGGAAAAACCTCGGAAATGAACAAGTCGGGATATCTACATCGTGTGTAATAAAATACCGGATTTACTAAACGATAAATTCAGGCATGGCCTTGCCAGGAACGAAAAAAGAAAGTTGAAGATCAGGAATTCCTTATCCTTACGAGCCTTAATGGAGGTTTTATCTTGGCGGATGGCCGACTTCTAAGAATTCCCTGCGGGTTAAAAATGTGGCACCCGAGTACTCGCGCCGATTTTTACAACGGTAAAAGTAAAGGGGAATATAGCCGGTGATTTAAAATGAAAAGGCCGATGGCCAGCGGACATACCACCGCTAGAGTTTGGGGACACGGAGTTTTCGAGTAATAAGATTCGGGTGCCGCGCATTAAGATAAATCAGAAACGATTCGAGGCCGCCACGGTGCTTTTCACCCCTCATCGAACCAGGCTTCTCCTTCGGCCGACGACCATCGGAAAACTGACCCCTAACGAATGACCATCCCCCCTGACAAGCTATACAAATGACCACCATCCTACTACCGCCAGCACAAAATCTTGGACCATTTTAATTAAGGCGATCTCACCCTTAGTGACGACACACCACTGGTTAATGACTCGGCAAAATTGAACTAATACCAAATTTGGTTGAAATGAATTGTGGGTAAAAACTCTAGTGTCCCTCTTCTATCTAAATAAGCTTTTCGCGACCGCTTCCTTAAAGTATCCTTATTTACTTATGCCAAGGCTTAGGATACGAGGTGAGGAGGGGAGGGGAGGGGGATGAACGGTTGGTCAATAGTTGAGTGGGCGATCGTTTGTCCGGCTCTTGGAGCGAGTTAGGAGTCCATTTACGACTCTTTCCTATTGTTACCCTTTAGTCGGGCATAAAGGCTAGCTTCTCCCCTTTCTTCTATAACTGACCAGTGGTCTCCCACGCCCTACAACCACCCGTCGATGAAACTTTAACCCTTTAGTACTTACTAATCGGTACTAGCTATCCCCCACGGGGATCTTTATGGCCTTAAGGGGGGGGGCGAGGTGGAATGGTCAGTCGTTAGCCGATGGTCACTTCATCAGGACCCAACCAAAGATTGATGAACCTCAACCTCGATGTAGTCCACTCGATATTACTTCCACGTCAACTAGCCGCGCGAGCCCAAATCGACAAAGGGTACGGGCGGTCAGAAACTGACCGTTAAAACTTGTAGAGGGGGACAATGGTCAGCACCTATATTTACGCCTGTTGGCCAGTTACTCATAGGGTGCTCGATATAATGGGATAATAGACAACCATATTCAATTACCGCGCTTTGATTTAAGCTAAAATTTGTTAGATTTTTTGTTTGAATTTGAGTATTTAGAGAAATATTAAACATTAATACTCAAATAAAATGTTTGTCCAGCACCGGAAATTCATTTTCTATTAAACGTAATTTTCTTTTAAAATCTATGGAAATAATCATATTTATCCTGATTGCGTTTCTATTGTTTTCTCGATGAGGGGCTGGGGTTAAGATACGAAGAGGGGGGTTGGTGCATCTTGAAGGCGCAATTAAGGGGCCAAAACGTCTTAAGCGACGCCGGACCTAACTGAAAATAATAATAGAGTAAAAGACTGGAGACGTTTCTGAGATAGTTTTAAGTTAGGGAAAAAATAATAACAATAATAAAAGGAGAACCTACGTATATGGGTGGGAAAGGCGGTCCCCTAAAATTGAACTGGGAGATTTTGACCCCGAGGTTGAGGCGCGCGGGGGAAGCCAATGGACGATCTCGAATCGGGAAAATAAATATATTACGCCAAAGGAAAGTTTAAGTAGAAATTATATACATCCTGACCGTGTCTACGGTACAAAACTCCTTTTAGTTTTGAAGTAACCCTCGTTGGTATTATATTTAATGTCGAGTCAGGTTGTATCGCTCTGTAAAAGGATGCGCGCGTAATTGCCCAAGTTCGTGCGCAAAATCACTTTCAATCTGTGTATACTATATTAACTACGAAAGAAAATTACACTACCGCTTATGCGCGGACTGGTTTTATTTTAAATTGCTATAGCCATTATTACGATGAATCTATTCAACGTTCAGCGGGCGGTGCACCCAAAAACATGACCGGATGAAGTTACCAATAAAACACCGCTTAAGAATGAATTGAAATCTGTCACAACCAAATAAAATAAAATCTTAACCCCTATGACCCCGGATTAAATATTACGTTACGGATACATTTCGGCAACCGCGAATACAAAATAATTTGACCTTTATGACCGTACGCTTGACATTCCCTGCCTGTTATCAGTTATTTAAAAGGAATTCAGTATATTTCCTGATCGGATATGATATTGAGAAAAGGGTGACTGTATAAATTCTTCTCCATTTCAAAATATTCCTTAGTCGTCAAAATGGATTTGGACCTTTCGGACATAACGAGGGCATGGCGTCTAGCCTTCAGGGTTCAAATAGATCAACAGATGTTGACCAGACATATCCCCAGACCTTGAAAAACACCCCTATGGGTCCCTGGCGTGGGAATTGACTCCCAATTTCTGTAGGAAATATCACCCTTTTCACCATAAAAGGAGTTGGTTGCTTCGCACCCGTCGCCGCCTCGTGTTGAAAGCAATACACCCAAAGTTACCCCCTCCCCAAGGAAGAGAGAGAGAGAGAGAGAGAGAGGGGGGGGGTATGATAATCTTTCGAAAATGTTTTCGGGGGTTGTACTCTTTGAACTCCAGTGACCTTTTTACCGTTTACCAGGACTTAAGCTTAGAAAGTATTTTGACGAGGGGATCACTCAAAAGAGATTATGGGGTGGCCCAAAATACTCGGTTATTATTCGAATGAATATCAAAGGGAATTTCGGGAGTACTTGTTCGGACAAATAAACTCTCTCCATAAAGGTCAAAGGTAGAAAGGGGTCAAGAATGAAGGAAGATACGAGTGACGTCACTCAAGCTCCGCCATTGAGAAATTCGTTATCCCAAAACGCAACTAAGGCCTAGCTAACAATAATGAAATCATCACTAGTAAAAAATAATCTAACCTTTGAACCCGTTTTGGCATTGAGAGACCGGGTATATCCTGGCAGATAAACCCGTGTTTGTCCTGTTAAGTGTATTTCCAAATGGACTCGAAGTTGATGTCCTTTAAAAAAAGGGTTGTTTGGCGATAATGGTTGTTTCCTCGATAAACAATTCGACAGTCTTGATCTAGATGTTGGCTTTACTTCCTCCTCCTCCATCGCTGTTCTTGTCCTTTTTTCTTCTCTTTCTCCGTAATGTACGTCCGCTAATGGATGCGATCCTAACAGTGCACGCTGGATCACGCTGCAGCCTGTAAAACAATAATACAAATATAAAAAAAAATCTCGCATGTATTTACAAGAGGAGACGATGTAACTAAAATCGAGATATAATGGTTTCCCTCCACGCTCCCGCGAATCCTTTGACAATCGTTTTGCCACAAAACCCGATGGGAACATTTGCTCAGACCCAAGATTTCAAATTGCCAACAATTATCGGAGGTTGGGCGAGATACTCCCGCTAAATACTCCGTGTAATGTAACCGTACATTTGGTTTTAAAAAACATTTTTATGCCTTTAAATTTCTGAAGGATTTCAAATATTTTCAGTGTTTTAGCACCATATCAACAAGCCAAATTTTAATTAAAAAACACCCCAATCACTCATGGACTATACAACCCGAAATATCCCTTAGACGCCGCGTCAAAATTTAAACGTATAGTTAAATGGCGTAATTAAACACGAATTATAATCAAAGTAATCGTTAACAATTTTCCTTTCAAAAAAAGGGGACTAAACTTAAACAGTAGTTCGATTATCTTTAAATTTGTAATTACCATACCGCATTTTTCATCAAAGATTACTAAAATTTGGGGCCCACCTGATTTAAGGGGAACCCCAATCTTGGGGTCGTCGAATTTTGATTAACGTTGCGGGCCAAATTTTTGGCGTTAAAAATAAATAATTAGATCCGAGGTGTTGTGTGAAAATGAAAAGGTCTTCTCCGGTCATTAATATTTCTATACCCGATCAGGTAATTTCCCCTCCCCCCCAAACCCCCTCGCTTCGATTGGAGGGGGGAGGAAGTTGTCTGAGTGATAGGTAGCGGCGGATTAAAGAACTAACTAAAAAGAACACTTTTTAATTCTTGAAGAAAAAAAAATATATATATAATCCCAAAACCAATTGGGTCTATGAGGCGATCTAATAAAAATAAGTAAAAGTATTTCTATATCGGGGTCGGATACTTTCTATAAAAATTTTTGATAATATCCCCTAACCCAAATTTTTGGCAATATACATTTTGGTCAATTAAAGACAAATGGCAATTCCGATTTACTTCAAAATTTGCATAAATCATCTATATAATATGGTTAAGATATTGTACAAATTTCACCTAAATCTGACAAGAGCTTTACAAGAAAAATTGGCGGAATATGTTCCATATGTTTAAAACAAATTGTACATCTAGAAACACCAGAAGTGAGATGAGACTAGAAGTGAAGGGCTCTAGCATTGATAGTAGATAATGGCACTAGTGAACAAATTTGTAGATTTTATGCCGCTTCCCACGCGCCTACACTACTGGGAAAAAAATTGGTCGAGTTCCAAAAACATTTCTTACCCCCTTCCCCTCAACCTAAAGCGGCGAAACACGGGCCCGACTCCTTGAATCTAGTTCGTCCGTCTACCACCGCGAGCGTCTCACGTTTTGGAGAGGAAATTTTGAAACCGCCACCAGAGGGCCAACTGTTGGTGTGTTATCAAGAATATTCACTTTCGCCGAGTGAAGAATTTGGTTAGCTCAGTACTTCTGGTCTCATCTCACTTCTGGAAACACTTAACATTTTGGTCAATTATAAAAAAACGGCTTCACCGATGTTTATGAAATTTTGCGTATACAATCTAGGTAATTGGCCCTAATTCCACTTTAAAATTCAACTAAATCCGTACAGTTGTTTGGGTGATACGGCTCTTGGTATACGATTTCAAAATGGCTATGTCTTTGTCCTACCCCCGTGTTATGGACACGATGCCGAGGTAAGTAAGTACGTTGAAGAGGACGCCGTATGGTAGGCGGGTTCTTCACGTTCTAAGATTCTTTTTAAAAAGTGTTCTTTCTCTCTCCCATCTCTTTAATTATTAGTGAGCAAAGACGGAGCTGGAGAGCGGTCGGTATTAAGGGGACTAATTTCGTTTGACTGATGGCCTGTTTCCAACGAGTCTTACCCCGTGTGGGGGTAAGACAGAAAAATTTCCATCCGCGCGGGCCCCGACTATGATTTAAAATACACCTAGATTAAGTAACCGGCGTTACGCGCAAACCCCAAACTAAAATACTTTACAGATAATTACTTAATCCTTAATCTTAATTTTAATTAAATTCGATATCAGGCATTAGGGGACGAGAATCGTGAAATTAATAAAAAAAAGTATATGTATATATGTATATATATATATATATATATCTATTGCAGATATTTATTTAGGAATGACCCCTTTGTTGATAAAAATATATTATTAATGGTGATGTAATCGCTTCATGATGTCAAAATAACGTAATTTCTTATTTAAATTCAAAACTAATAATTAAATCTAATCTAGATTAAATTTTGGGATCATTGAACCGTTTAATATATTTATAACAAAAAAAATAATTAAAAGAAAATTCTACAAAATAATCGTAAACCAACCAAGTGTGGTCTATCAGGATAAAAAAGTGTCGAAATTATCACGATAAACAGTAGGCCAAAATATAGACCTAATTATTTAAAATTACTCAAAATTCAGGCTCCCAATCAACGTAAACAATGCTAAACGAAGAACTTGCCACGTGTTTTACGAAAGCCTAACTTCCCCACAATCTTTTTAAAGATGGTCCTAAATAGGCTTAGAGCTAGTGTACGGTACTTAAAAGTTCACGAAAAAGCCAAGAAGGTGGGGGGAGGGACCCCTTTGATTATCCCGTGATTTTAAAATCAAGTAAGCGGAAAAAGGTCTCCACGGTTGGAAGCGTTTTTGGCAGATTCCCTTTAAAAAGCGAGTCCCCCGTTCGAGTAAAGTTGCACGATATAAAATACGATCATCGTCTTTAAAGAAAATAAAATAAGATTGTTTCTGTCTTAAACAATGGGAAAAAAACCAAGAAGATTCATTAAGTAAAGTATGGCTTTTATAAGATTGTTATTGAAGCAAAGGCTTTCTAGGGTCTTCCACACCTTTGGCAAGGCTATCACGACGTCACTGACATAAGAAGGGGTGGAGGACCAATCAAAAGGGAGGGGGGAACACCTCTATTCATTGTGTTCATGACCCTGAACTTGAAAAGTGTATAAATTAAACCCCCTAAATAAAATACAAAAAAAAATTGAAAATCAACATGTCCGAATTTAGCAGGAAGTTTTTGAGAAATTGTTTACTAGAAGCTCGTTAACTCAAAGTCAATATTCCGCGACTATTCGTAACCAACGCTATCTATGTAAGTATACCCACGTGATCATGGTTTACATTCAGGGGGGGGGCGTCCATTACGAGGGGTCAACTAAACTGCTCGGTAAAAATCAAGAATAACAGTGTCCTATATAGTGGCGTTTCCCTAGGGCTACCAAGGGTTATCTACTTTAGTCGATGGACTTTCTTTTAACTTAAATACTTACAAAGAGGACGTCGAGGAGGTCGATTCCCATAATGCATCGCGGCGTAGTGGTTACTTTGAACCAGCCTAAGGCAAAATTCGTAACATTTTCTTTTTCCCTTCCACAATTTTGGATTATGAGAAATTTTAAGAGGAAATAAGAGTTGAAGAGGCGAAACTAATTTTGCCCTAAACGTGAAACCGATTTTCTAAAGATTATAGCCGTTCGCCCCGGCCGCGTATAGCTCTCGTTTCTAAAAACTCGAATTAATACGCCAAAAAAGGCCTAAAAATTAAAAACGTGGCAGCTCCAGTTTCTTCGTTGTACATAATGAGTCATGAGAGCTAAATACGAACACGCATGCGCATCAGTCGGGCACTGTGTTCTACTACTACCCGCCGCCTACCCCGCCCCCACTTCTCGGCTAACGTGGCTAGTTGATTTAAATGGTCTATTATTATTTGATTATAGACTTCAGAAGTAAATAATTATTTAATTATTATAAAAATGGTGGAGTAAATGCTATGGCGATATTTACGCCTGGCAATTTATAAATAAAGTCAGGGCGCCGTCGGTTAATAGCTTTTTGATAACTTCATCTGGTAAACAAAATGTTGTTTGGCCATTGTATATTTTTGAAAGCGCAATCCGCCCATGCAAAGTTAAGAAATCCGTGTATTATGATGGTATAGTTGTTGGTAGATTAGGAGCGACCACCCCGTATGTCAATTTCGCTAGTCTATACTTTAAAAGGCGCGTCAAGGTCAAAACTTGGGTCCGGGTTAGCGAGACACCACCGTCTTTAGAAAAACCTACCAGCACCGCGCGCGCAATTACTTATTATAAGGGCAAAACTATTACGTTCCTAAGCCTCGGCTCAAACTACCTTGAAAGGGCGCTCTCTAAGAGTAAAAGAGAAAACATTCTAGTTCGTGTCACGCGCACGAGGGGGCGTGGTATTTTGGCATCACGCGCGTCACGAGCCGGCTACGCGTCGCCCCGCCATTTTCTTTTTAATACAAAGAAGACCTAAGCCTAACTTTCTTTACCTTAAGTCTAAAAATTAAATAATAACACCAAATGACAGGGTTCAAAAAATAGATGAAACTGAAACCGAAAGTGGTTACGAATACTTAAGTTGATAACCTAACGTAACTTCGGGGGCGTTTTAGTTTCAAGACCCGATTAATCGTTTAATTCGGGCTTGAAAACAATTAGAACTAGTAATTTTTAAAATATCCATTAATTTAAACTTTCCAATCTTAAAATGGTCGAAATTTCCCAGGGAGTCTGCCATTAATTCCAGACATTCCTAGCGTGTAAGGAAAGATTCCTGTCACGTAATATAAAGAATAAAAGGGTTTTTTCCAAGCTTCCAAAGCCCGCATATTAAAAACAGCGTGGGGTCAGACTTATATTCATCCAAGTACATTACAAAGTAACAAAACTATAGAGCTTCAATCGGAAAAAATGACATTTTGGATTCTGCCCGTAGACGAATGCCTCCCTGGACTCCCCCTCCCCCAAATAGCCATCCATTTTGGGTCGATCCCGTGGCATCATTGCACCCTTCAAACTGTTTCGCTTCTTTTTCTCTATAGTAATCAGAAAGAGAGGTAAGCGAGCACGACGCCCTCTGCGGGGATCACGTGGGGAGCAAAAAAAGATAGCGAAAAATCTGTCGTTAAAAAATGCCTGGATATAAGTCAAACACTTTGACCGCGCGCGCCCATCATGCCAATGTTCGTTTCGCGCCAATGAGCCCCTTTTAATATATATCGGCCCTGACTGCATGGGCCCCCAATCCTAGCCGTCTCAATCCCGCTCCAGGGTGCTACTCTATTTAGGTGGCAAATACCAAAGTTCAAATTCACCGTGTTTAGGATGATGCTTTATATCTCTAAGGAATGATACTCGGTGCAATTACTCTTACGATTTCTTGGACGTCAATCTATTCCCTAGACATTGTCTAACACCGATTCTCGTGATTTTAATTTACCTACATTGTTGGAACTAAAGTTACGGCCAATTAAACTCGTCAAGAACAAAACCAAAGAAAATTCATCCAAGGAGAATACATTCCATAGATATCACCGATGCAATGTTGCAAAATTGAGAGCTTTAGCTCAAATGGACGTACCTAAAGCCACCTTACAGACAACTGATATCAGTCGTTCAAAACGAAATGATCCTTGTTGGGGGATGAAGGGAGGGAGGGGGCTATGTTTAAGTACGTGGCAAACTGTTCTCGAATCGCATTTATTTTTTCTTTCACTACAAATCCCCTTCCATTTAAAACCGTATAAAAAATCCAAAGTCTATACGTAAGATGCTGGCCTGCCATCTTTAAAAATTTGAACATCACATCACCGAAGGTCAGTGGAGCTTACGATTGGTTCTCCCTCGATTTGGTCGGTTGAACACCTACCCATACACCAGTTCAAAAAAAAAATGGCGCGTCCCATCTCGTCCTATACCATTATTCAAGATAAGTTTATATCGAAGGACAGCGTTCATTTACGGAATAGCTGCCACGATATTCTCAGAATGTAAAAAAAGAAGTCTGTAAGCCTCGGTCAAAACAAATCCTGAATAAAGATAACTCGCGGCTAGCTCCGTTGGTTCGAGATGGAAAGTGAGGGGATGCTGGGGCTATAGTAGACCACGTGAAGAGGAAATTTCTTCCGTTCAAGATTTAAGTACTTTGATATCCGTCAACGGGGGTGCTAAAATTCCTAGAATTTTCTATCTTACCCGCTAAGCCTATATAGGCAAGTTCCAAAAACCTCGAAGCAGACGATAATAATCGACTCGTTTCATAAATCGCAACCGATCACGGTTCGAGAGACGAAAAAAAAAATGCTGAACTGATCAAAGTTCGTCCTCTCCGCGAGGCTAACCGATAGAAACACGTTGCATTCTTTGATCGTGGAAGAGATTTTCCGATCAAAGAACAGAAAAGAATATAAAAAATAATTTCTCCTTAATCTTTCGTAATAATATAAAATGATTGTCGCGGTTCCCCTATTGTCGTCCGATTTTTCATCCTGGTACAGAAAAAAAATAAGTCGATGCCCTTGTATCATTTTGATCATAAAGAAAAATATGTACTGGATTTACGAGAGCTTGATCGATTTGATTGTATTTAAAATAAGGCACGTAATGCCCACGACTCTTAATTTCGGTCTTCATACTCTCTTTAAACTACAGCTAATTAATTTACTATTACGTACAGTGTACGGAGTATTTTTTCCCACTCTGTCGATTCATTCGTAAAATTTTACAAATTCAGGTTAAATTATTCATTGACGGATTCATTCGTCTTGGGGGATGTCATTAAACGAGTCTAAGACATTACTATATACGAGAGTGCGAAAGATATATATACATTATATATAATAAAAACTTAAGGCAATGACTACAGCGTGTCTTAAGCCGCTGTAATTGGTCGTTTCCTGGCCCGGAGGCACGAGGGAGGCCACTCACCTTGACCCCCCCTCTCTCTCTTCCTTATGATCATTATTATTAGAAACTTAAAGACCCCCCTCCTCCCCTCCCCTTAAAGATGGTCCAGGGGCGCAGGAAATGATGGTGATAGGTATATACTAGTACCCCTTTTATTATTACGAAATAGCTCCGCGTGGTTTACTGCGTGGACAAAAATCACTCTTAAAGGAACAGTGCACATGTACGCGTGAATTTGTTATTAAAGAATTAAGACTGCAAGTTTTTGCAGGGTTGCCACGGAATTTTCAGAACCAAATTCCCTGACTTTTCCAGGTTTTCCCTGACCTTTTTAGGCCGAAAGTGTAAATGTTTACAGCACGTTTTAAGGGCTTATAATTAAATAAATTCTCTACATTAAGTTTTCCAATGTATTTTTCGCACCAAAATGAATAAGAAATATTTAAACTATAAATAACAGTCCAAGAGATTTTTTAAAGGCATTTACTTCTCATAAAAACAATTCTAGACATTTTTAAGGATTGCTCTAGAGTTTTCTGTGTTAAGAGAGGATCAGGAGAAACTTTCAATAAAGATTTTTATCTCCAAAAATTTTACCCACTAAAATCAAATTCCCTGACTTTTCCCTGACTTTGCTGAAAATTTTAAAATTCCCTGACTTTTCCCTGACCTTTTCGGCCCATTTTTAAATTCCCTGACTTTTCCAGGTTTTCCCTGACCCGTGGCAACCCTGTTAGGTCAAAATACTACACATTTTTTGACCAGCACCGCGCTGCATAATTAAAGTCATATGATGATATAATAAAATTCAACTCTCTTCATAAATACCATCTCCGAGATTGTTCCTTTGAATTTAAGAGCTACTACGAAATTTAATGATAATTCACTCCCTTCCCCCTAATCTCCTTTCTCTCTCTCTCTCCCGGCACTCTTCAATTAATTCTTACATATCATTTTTTTTTAATTGGGGAGTTTTATAATTATACGGCTTCCTATTTTAAAATTCATTAAACGAGACTTAAGTGGGTTTTTGGTGAGCGACAAATACGTACAACTACGCGATCCGAATTACTACATTAAGAAGAAGAAGAAGAGGAACAGCGACAAAGTTACGTCGGATATGTATTATAATTGGGAGTCTGGCTAAAGACGATGTTAGACGCGGGCGGGCGGGCTTGTCCCAATCGAGGAAGCGAAGACGAGTGACGACCGCACCGACGACGAGATGAAATGGTAAATAAATAATTGGAGCAATCAAGTTAGAGAGATAGATAGAGGACACCGATTTCTCTTGGGAGAAAAATAAAGGATGTCGATTTCCAAAGGAAATGGATTCGTCGTATCCATCCGCGGGAAGCGGAAATAACCAGCCATATGGGAAAGATGAAAATGTCAATAACATTCCTGATTAGGCCCTAGTTGTCGCCATGCTTACAGATAGACCGCGGGCACCCGATCCGCGTATTGATCATCTTTGGAAAATTATTATATTTCTAGAGATTTAAAGGATATTTGGAAAATAATTTAAGGCAATGGGATATCAAATGCTTTGGGTTAAGGGTCAATCTGGGCCTCGAGATTTTGAGATCTGAAATAAAGTCTTATTTTGACTGATCCCTTCCGCGACAAACGGGTTTGAGAAAACTGACCAATTAATTAACATAGTAAAAGATACGGCTGTGAAATCTCAAACCGAACGATACCCAAATACTTCGGGTTACATTTGAAAATCGACTCAGTTTCGAAAATGACCGATCTCCGTCTGGAGGAACCTCGCGACCCCTCCCAAAACAAAAAAAAAAAAACATAAAAACAAAAAGCATTAATCACCCAGCGCGACTGGCCGCTCGAAAAACAACTTTTTAACAAGTGTGTCGGCTTACGTATAAGGTCCCCCTCCTTCCCCCATAAACTCCAGACCCCAAAAACAGGGGATCCCAGACGACGCCGCGCGAAATTGGAGATAAGATTTGAACTTATAATGTTCAGACAGACAGAGAGACATTGCAGGACCTCCAAACTGAAAGGGTCATCAGGTTTGCGGGCAGATCGCGCGGGGGTCAGATTCTAATCACGCCAAATGACGCGGAGTCGCGGTCCAGTCTTTCATCCCGCGCTTATACGGGTCCCGGGGACAAGGAGGCCAAACTAGTCAGAATTACTGGTTGTGGGCCAGCGATTATCCAATCCAAGATTACGCCATCAAAACATCGCCCTTGGAAAATAATGCCCAGCGCCTCAAAACCTTTTTCACTTCCAGAGAAGTCCATGAAATCGAAGCTCCTGTAAATTTCCCCTTGAAATACGTAGAAATACACGAGGGAATCGACTAAAATATCACTACAAGACATCACTTCAAATTAATCTACTTTCCGAATGTCGCGCGACATTGGTGCACGCGCTAATGAAGGTTTCCTCACTCGTATATGTTTTTTTTCCCGCCTTTTCATACATATACATACAATCACGCGTATATATTTGCGCGCGTTTTTTTCTCTTTCTATCCTCTCCTTACTCTGGCAGCCGACAGAATATGACCTTTAACCCGGTACGCCATGCGTCATTGTCGAAACGGGGTCTCTTTCTGGTAGATTGAGAACTTTGGCGGGCACCCACAGCCATCGCGCCAAGGCCCTCGACTTACGGGAAACTTTCAGGGTCCTTTACCGTAAACACGCTTAATACTATTAAGCTCGATTCTCCCATAGGGAAAATGGGAAAATTGGGGAAGGCGCGCGAGGGGCTTGATCTATACCAAAGTGAATGGCCTTAGAAATAAGAAAAGATTGGATACGAAAGTGGGATGGAGGGGGGGAGGATTTAGTGACGTAATGAGGCTGACCAGGCCGAGAAGAAAAGGCCATTAGAGGCGACAACGTCGTCAAAAGGTAATTAGCGCTAGCCACCGGGGAACCAAGGCAAAGGGAGAGGATGTCCGCCGCCAGAAGAAAACCAAGATGACCGCCCCTGGTGATACGCCTTCGCTACTCGTCAACTTCTTCGTATCCTGCCACCAAACAAACTTCTTCGGCAAAAACTCGCGTGCCCAAGAAACTAGATCACAGTTTGAACTTTGAACCCTCTTTTTCCCAGACCAATTTATCTTCCCATTGTTTGGGAAAATTAATTAATAATTAAAATTTATACCAATTAATAAATTAAACAGCGGGTAATTCAAAAAAAAAAACCCAAAAGTTATCCCGGGTCAATTTAAATTGAAATATATCTATAACTTCCTTAAAACGAATTCCACCTTAAAATAAAAAAAAGCAGACAAAACTGGGCGTCCTTGCTGAAAATTAATTTTTCAGGGCGTTAATATTTGCGCGAGCAAAAGAAAAATTAATAGCGATTTGAAACTTCTTTCTTTTTTTCTTTTCTTCAGAATAAGACAAAATTCTTCGAAGGTGGCCTATGAAATAAAGTAACGTACTCGACTAATAATAATATATTCGAATATATTTCGTCTTTTTAAAAAAATGAATGAAAAAGAAAAAAAATTGAAATATGTTCACTCCCGGATGTTGTAGAGCGCACGGCGAGTCCCGCTTTAAAATGCAGGTAGCGCGCCATTTTGAGTGGGCGTATGCCTCGGGCCAAGTCCAAATAAAAAAAACTGGTCCTTTTAAAACGCTATCAGCACCCCCACTAATTTTACTATAGCTTTACTGACTTTACTAAGGATAATAAGTGCCATTTCTATTAAGGCGAATACGGGGATGATAACAAATTATATTAGGGATAATACAATACGGCTTAATTTACCGACGAGTTAGGAGGGTGTCAGGGAGGCCATATTGAGAGAGAGAGAGAGAGAGAGAGAGAGAGAGAGAGAATGTCTTAATATCGCCCTGGCCAGAAATGGTTCTTGTCCAATGGGACCCCCAACGATGTCCCAAAAAGGAATATACACCAGTCTTAATATACCACGTGATATTATCAAATGTTAAAACATGCGCCAAGCCTAACGCGCATTACGAATTGTAAACGCGCGTGAAAAGGGTGGTTTCTCTCTCTCTCTCTCTCTCGCACTCCCTTTTAAACAATGAAACGTACAGAAAACATACCTGTTTGAAAAATCTTCGATCATTAATTTCGGTTAAATTGCCGAATTGTAAAGAAACACGTGTAATGGAGTTGTATTCTATCGAACACCCCCCAATTTCCCATTGGATTCGGATGCGCCGCTATTTAACGGACAAAATCATCAATTGAGAAACGCATCGCGATTCGCCAAGTAAAATAGGGGAAAATGCGTTACGTTTTTAGAAAAACATTTCCAGATTGGAGTCGTTTGCGAGAGTCTATAGCGGGGGTGGTCCCTTATTCGAGCGAGCAAGTAGCTCTTTTGAAAAGTCGTTCGTAACAGATGACTGATTACGAGAAGAGTTAAAGACGTATCCCCGTCATCTCCTCATCCCCGTCATCCACCTTCCTCGCAGCATCTTACAAACCTTTTTTCTCTCTTTCTTTCTTTCTTGAAATTTTTTTTATAATCGTCAATGACCCATTTTCCGGGATCGTCGTCTTTAGCATCTTGAGGACCCGACTGAAATTCGTATTAAAAAATCCAGGGTAATTTAAGTCGGGTACAAGACGCTAAGCGACTATAGTCATCAGGTTTTCTTATCTTAGGCTCTATAGTTAGAATTTCTCAGCGTCAATTTTTTCTATTAAAGGCGCTGTTAAAAACTTCACACACTTAATTAAGCTTTCATAGCCTCTCTTAATTAACCCTCTTGAATGACCCCGATAGTTTCTTTCACCCCGTATAATGTTGCCCCGCGCTAATATTTATTCATATCTAGGGTTACGAACTCTTAGGGGCAAATATTTAATATCCTTTCCAAGTTTTAAACGTTAATTTCAGGCGCGTAAAATAAATAACTTTAATCAAATATTCACTGTAGAAGAGATTAATCGTTGAGACAATTTTGGATTCCATCGAAGTCCCCCGAATCTTCACTGATTTTTTTGCGTCCATCGAAGAAAGCGTGTACTGCTTGCTGCGAATTGAGGTTGAGCTATATGCCTAGCGAGTGCTAGGATAAGGATGGGGATGGGGATTCTGGAACGGTGGATCTCTGGGATGCGTGAGGAGCGAGACGACGAGGATGAAAGAGAAAATGCCTTCAATTTAGGGATCAGTAGAGGCTGGAGAAGGACTTCTTTTCAAAAAAGGAGATACAACGGAGGAACGCGGGATGGGATGAGGAGGACGCTGATATACTTGAAAGCCGCACCACAACCAGACTAAAAGCTAACAACGAGGATTGGAGAACTTTCACCACAACCTTCCCGAAGTAGCGGAAGGGATGGGAAACAAAGGGAGCTGCGGAAAGTGCATTTAGACTAATACTGGCCGCGCCTTTACTCGCATTCAGAGTGGAAAAGTGGGCGACGTAAAAACCTTTTAGCGCGTGCAAAACTATTATATTTTACGATATAAAGGACGGTCGAGTTTTACCTAACTATACCGTTTCAGCGGCTTGCTCGGCGTCTTAAAGGCCGACTTCCATCGAAAAGGGTTCTAACGAACTGAAAACCGAGCATCGAGACTAACAATGAAGCGACCGTGCCGATTTTCGAAGCCCCGCTGGGGTAAAAGATGGAAGGGTTCTAGCTAACTGAAAGCCGTGCAATGTGGTTCTAGCGAACTGAAGATACGCAATAGAGAATTTACTTCAGGGGAATGCAAAAATTCGAGAGGAAATAAATTTAAAAGGATTTCCATTGTTCATCTTCAGTTCGCTAGAACCACATTGCACGGCTTTCAGTTAGCGAGAACCCTTCCCACTTTTGACCAAGCGGGGCTTCGAAAATCGGCACGGTCGCTTCATTGTTAGTCTTGATGCTCGGTTTTCAGTTCGCTAGAACCCTTTTCGCTGGAAGTCGGCCCTTAAATCCCAGAATATAAAAGGGGAAATAAAGCACTCAACGCGGTGTAAAAAAAGGGCCAAAATTTGGAATAGAGTTTTAACCCTAATGCGAGCCTCTACGGATTGAAGTTCCAAAATTTGTAATTATCACCTATTCTTCGGACGTGTCCTAAAACTATCCCTTCGTCAAATATACGAACTTTTTTCCTCTTCTTCTTCTAAAAACGCTTCCGGAGATCATTTTTGAGAGAAAAGCTCGGGTAAAATTCGCAAATTCTTTAACCTTTAAAAAAGGGGTGCTAGGGGGGGCTCTTTTAAATGGTGGCCATTAAAAACAGATGTCGAGAGAGAGAGAAAAAGGGGCCCTTCAAAGATGCTTTTTACGAGTAGCCGATTGAGGACGCCACGTAGCGGACACAAATCTCATTATCAGTAATGAGCCAAAGTAAAGAAAGACCAAGAAGAGAAAATGGAAGCCCAAGATGAACTATATAGGGATGCTAGGGAGGAGAGAAAGAGGGAGAGGAATTTCATCCCAAAGTGACCCCCCCTCTCGCCCACCTCCATCCTCTTTTAAGAGCAACCGTATTAACAATACAACTTGGCAGCGTTACCAAAGGATCCCTATCTACGCTTTATTCTACAGTCAGGCAACTTTGTCAACGGTATGGACCATTTTTATGACGGGAAAGCGTACCTTTAAGGAGGCTAAGGATTTTTAAACTAGCAAAGGCATGTATTCCGTGGCTCTACACGCTCAAGAATAATAAAGAAGTTAAAAACGGGGAAACTTTTGATTCTTAGCCGCGTGCTCCAAATGGAGAAGCGATTGCTCTAATTAAGGCCTTAAAAAATTAGCCAATGAAAAACAAGAGCTATATATGACGTTGGTATATTTTTCAAAAAATAACCACCCCCTGTACCTACCAAAACAGTTGGGGGGAAGGGGGTAAAATTTTCTTTGAACCATCCTAATGACAACGTTAATAGTTACTATTTCAGGAAACTTTCCCCAGCATTCCTCGCACCAATAAAAAAAGTGGAGAGATTAGTAGCGTCGCTAGATAATAGATTTCTGATAATAACACGATCGTATTAATATGTTTTTCGAAGCCTTTTGTAACAAAAAACACCTCCTAGTTAATTTAGGGGTCGTTAATTAGCCACCTTTTTAGGCGCGGTTATAGCTTACCTGTCTTTAACAGGTATATTGAAAAAAAAAAATAGAATGGGTGTAAAATTACTTAATTAGGTTATTAACTCGATAATTTAGTTGATAAAACGTGTTAAGTGCCTAATTATATTTTGTTTGGAACAGATGAACGAAAAAAAACAGTTAATGGTGATTTCATTTTAAATTATACGCGTGATTAACTACAATTGTTGAATTATTAGTTAAAAATTGTGTTAGAAAAACGTGTCGGCGCGTAGTTTTTTGTCTCTTTGTTCCATAACCAGGCGCTTTTTGCTACCACAAAGTACTAACGCATTTTTCCATGCATGGCGTATGAAATGACCACTCCATTATATAGTTACTCCTAGCTCGACATAAAAACATTTTTCACGCGCCAGGTTTTTTTTTTTTATTTTAAACTGGCACGTGAAAAAAATATTTTTTTTTTCTATTTTAACCCCAAAAACAAAACAAAACCTTTGAAACAGCGCGCGTGATTCAAATAACAAAAATTTTAAATTTTTATCGGAGAGGTCAAGCATTGAAATAATAATTAAAAGAGAAAAAAACCTGACTAATTAACATCATTTGAAGCCGGTCAGTAAATAATTTAATTACCCCCCGGTCGAAGGAATAGGTTGAAAAAGATAATAAATTTCTAACATAATTTAACACTATAGTTCATTCCGTAACCGGAAATTTAGGAAAATTGAACACGCAAGCGCGTTTAAGTAATTCTAGTTCATTATTTCATAAAATAACTTAAGGTTGACGGTCCCCTCATGCTGGAGGAAGGGATGGATGGTGGGGGGGGGGGTGTAATTACGTCTTTGAATGATTATTCGTGGGAAACAATGGCAAAGCAACAAGAAAAAAATGGCCTCAAAGAGTACAAAATCCGAAGAACAATATAATAAAAGTCAATTCTCAAAAGTTTCGGGTATAACTAAAATTGAGAGAATGTCTGTTTTGGATTTTGACCCCGACTTAGTTTATTCGTGTCTTTTGGGTGACTGAACTCACGCCATACTTAATATTCTTTTTCCCTTTCAAGAAGTAAAAGAAAAAAATGAATTTATGTCAGTTTGGATTTGTAATTGCTCTATTATTAAACTTGAAGTACGGGTAAACAACATCAATTTACTATAGCCTTAATTAGATTCGTTACAATAGGACCGAAGAAATTTCATTACCTATCTCTAGAACTTCAGTTTAATCAGAAGTGAGATGAGACTAGAAGTGAAGGGCTCTAGCATTGGTAATAGATCCTGGCACTAGTGAACAAATTTGAGGATTTTATGCCGCTTCAATCGCGCGTACGCTAGAGAGAAAAAAATTGGTCGAGTTCCAAAAAAATTTCTTACCCCCTTCCCCTCAACCTAAAGCGGCCGAACACGGACGCGGGTGCTTGAATCTAGTTCGGCCGTCTACCACCGCGAGCGTCTCACGTTTTGGAGGGGAAATTCAGAAACCGCTACCAGAGGGCCAACCGTTCTTGTGTTATCAAGAATATTCACTTTCGCCAAGTGAAGAATGTGGTTAGCTCAGTACTTCTAGTCTCATCTCACTTCTGGTTTAATTCATTAGCGATTTCAAATAATTATACCGCGATATATTTTAATCAATTTAAAGATTATTCAATAAAAATTAAATCCTTTTGAAACCTGGGGCTTAAAAGCGCAACGGACCACCTATTCGCAATCAACCTAGAGACTAGAGAGTTCCTGGGTTATAAAAATGATTGAAATCAAACGATTCGTTTTACGACAGTCGACATTAATGTCCGCAATTTTGCGCGTCGGTTGCATTCTTTAAAAATATAATCAGCGTCGTAACTCGAGGTCGTAAAAAGAAAATTATTTTAAAATAATATAAAAAAAAATGTCGTCTATTTTTTGGCGATTCTACGGACGCTTATTCCGACTCTTTTGATAAACTGTTCTCCGTCCATAAAGTCAACAATCTTCGGGAGTCTATTACCGAGAGCGAGAGAGCGTGGAGAACTAGAGAGAGAGACGCTAGATTGAGAGGTTAGGCCTAAAGGATCGGGGATGCTAGCTGCTAGCCAGACTCTTATGGAAAAAAGAAAAAATAAATCCAAAATCAAATTCTTGTCCTATGGGGGAAAAGGATAGGTATGGATGGGACCAAGAATACGTTGGCCTCGGGGAAGACCGTATACATTTTCTTTCTTTAAATAAAAAGATTTGTGAAAAGGTCTGAAGGGAGTTCATACGTTTATTTCCATCTTCGTATACCCAAACTTTTCTCCATTCAGAAAAAAGAGAAAAATCATATTCTATATTCCTTAAAGGCCGACTTCCATCGAAAAGGGTTCTAGCGAACTGAAAACCAAGCGTCGAGACCAACAATGAAGCGACCGTGCCGATTTTCGAAGCCCCGCTGGGTCAAAAGTTGGAAGGCTTCTAGCTAACTGAAAGCCATGCAATGTGGTTCTAGCGAACTGAAGGTGGACAATAGAAATCCTTTTAAATTTATTTCCTCTAGAATTTTTGCTTTCCCCTGAAGGAAATTCTCTATTGCGTATCTTCAGTTCGCTAGAACCACATTGCATGGCTTTCAGTTAGCTAGAACCCTTCCATCTTTTACCCCAGCGGGGATTCGAAAATCGGCACGGTCGCTCCATTGTTAGTCTCGAGTCGACGCTCGGTTTTCAGTTCGCTAGAACTCTTTTCGATGGAAGTCGGCCTTTAATTAAGAAAAAGGAAAAGTCAATCTTCTTCCTCGATAGACTGATTAATCAGGATTCATCATTAAAAATAGTTTGTTCTCGCTTTAAATTTTAAATACTTATTTATAAGTTTGAAGTTTTCATGTAAAGTTTAAAAAAAAACCCTTTCAAGAAATTTAAACAAGGAATTTACATTCAAAAGATTTCCAAAAACAGGTGTTTACGAATGTTTACCAAATTATCTTACTCTTGTTTAGAGCAATGTTTTTACTCCATTACGAAAAAAGGTTATTTTTTATATTTTTCCAAATCTCCATCCATTTCATTCAATCTGAACGAAGATTCGTCGAGTTTCTATCATCCTCCGTAGGCATTTTTCCTTACCACATATTTTTCCCTACTGGGAGAGTGGGTGGGTACACGGCGCGAGTATAAACTGAACTAAACTAAACTTCCTCCTCGGGGGATTATGGGATAGCGCAAAAATAGATATAGAAGACGGGAAGAGCGTTAGCACGGTGTTTGCCCCTGGTATACAACCTTTTCCGCGCAACACACACACACCCTCTTTTAGAAAATGGCGGGAAGGAAGCCCGCCAAAAAAAAAATAAGAGCGAGGGTCCCCCATGAGGACCTTTTTTGACAAAACAGAAAAGCGGGACTTTTCTTTCTGAAAAGAACTTCGCGGAAGCTACTAGCGAGCGAGCGAGTCCAGGACAGAGATCTTTCAATGGAGTCGAAGACCGTGCTTGACTCGTTGGGAACCCAACCGGGACAAGGACAATCGTACTTGTCCCTACAATCAACTGGCGCAAACTTAAAGGAGATACTTTCTAAGGCGCTGAAAGGATGAGTCGTCCGAGGATGGATAGGTCCAATCCCGGGGTGTGACTGGCTTCCGAGTACAGTAGTCGCAACCGCTTAGTGTTAGAGAGCAAAAATTGGGGTCTCTTTTTACCCCCAGCGCCGCCAACCACCAGGAATTGCAAAAAAATTACCTCGATGAAAAGGGAACTTCATTTTTGTAGGTAAATAAAAATATGACTTTTGGGGCTTTGGGGTTTTACATCATCATTTCCCCCAAGGTTTAACTATACGCCCCTTATCAACGACAACTTTCAACTTTAGTTTGCAGTACGCCAGAAGGCGGCGTTAATGTTAAATTAATAACGTTGCAAATAGCTTCGAACGCAACGCAAACTTTAATTGTACAATAATTCCAAGTACTTGCCCAAATTTTAAAGAAGGGGGGTGTAGAATAACCTTCTTTTGGTAAAAAAATAAAAAAAATTGTGCGAGAAGGCGGTATTTTTGCTAAACAGAATCTAGCAAATGTTTGTTTTTGCAAAACAGGCGCTCTAGAGAGAGAGAGTAAAAATATTTTTAAAAAGGCTCCTCTTCACTAAGTCCGGACGCTATTTCTTTCTCCAAAATATTTCACTGGGGTTAAAATGCACCCGAGGTTTAAGGTAAAACTTACATTAAAAAGGCCCGATCTCCTATTCTAACGCTACAGGCATGACTAATTTTGAATAGAAATAAAATACCTTATTCCTAATAAAAAAATCTCCATTGACATGTTTCAACACCGACATTAAATCATTTCGATAAATTTAATTTTCTATATTACTATATTATTTTTAGGGGTCCACACGCGCGCTAAGATATCTTAGGCGGCGTGATTAGAGAGAGAGGTCAAAGGTTATTTAATAGAACGATATTCATTTGGAATGTCGAACGAAGCGGGTTCGTATTTACAACATTTCCTCGATAATGTTATAAGCGAGTCACGTCACGATCGCTCTATTCAATTCAAGCCGGTGCTGCCGCCACGTTGTAATTGACGCGCGCCAAAAAAAATAAAGGAAGGAAAAAGACAATCTAACCTTTTGACCTTTAGACTCTGGTCCACGGATTAAGACAAATTCGTGACTTCTATATATTACCTCGAGTTCCACTCGCAGTTTGCTTCGCGACTAAAATAACTCTAAAGCTATTCTCGATAGATTAAAACCCATACTAAGACTACGAGATCAAAACTCTCCACTCCCATTGAAATGATATCTTCTTCAATAGTCTTTAGATTAAAGCGAATTAAACGGAAATTATTAGTTATATCAGAAGTGAGATGAGACTAGAAGTGAAGGACTCTAGCATTGGTAGTAGATCCAGGCACTAGTGAACAAATTTGAGGATTTTATGCCGCTTCAATCGCGCCTACGCTAGAGAGAAAAAAATTGGTCGAGTTCCAAAAACATTTCCTACCCCCTTCCCCTCAACCTAAAGCCGCGGAACACGGTCGCTGGTGCTTGAATCTAGTTCGGCCGTCTACCGCCGCGAGAGTCTCACGTTTTGGAGGGAAAATTCTGAAACCGCCACCAGAGGGCCAACCGTTGGTGTTTTATCAAGAATATTCACTTTCGCCGAGTGAAGAATTTGGTTAGCTCAGTACTTCTAGTCTCATCTCACTTCTGGTTATATTCCATTTATAATAATTTTGGCTAAAGATAAAGGGCCTTAAACCTGACCCCTATAGGGTATGTTTTCCCACCTAACGTATCCTCCGTTAAAATCACAATTAGTAGGATTACTTTGGGTTAATTGACTTCCGAAGTCGACTATAGGATGATCGACCTTACTTGGCGTGACGCGATGTAACTTTATTTTTCATTTGGATCCCCGTATTCATAAAGAGACACGGCATGAAAGATCTAAATTCGACTTAAAGACGATGAGGTCAAAGTCATTCGAAGAGAAGGAGGGCGGCGAGGCATGTTTGAATGCCAACCCCCCCTTTTGTTACGTAACGCGTACACGATCCGAATTACCTAGCCAGTTTTACTGAAAAATTATGGCGCGAGAAGAACTTGACCTCGTGACCTTTTTCTTTTCGCGATGTGTAAATAGACATCACGCGCCAAATAGGATCAAATAAAATAGTATTCCAGAGTATTAATTTAATTAAAGAGTTAGTGCCATAATTTTCGTCATCCACAAACTTAAAATACGAAAAAAATCCTTGAAAAATATGTTCACTTTTATATTTGGTTTCGTAGAAATTTTTAAAAATCAGTTCGCTATTCCTTTAAAATGCCAATAATCGAGAAACGCAAGAATAATTCAACGCGGTCTTAGTTTTAGGGGTGACAACTTGAGAGAAGGATTCAATTTTGGCGGCTATTTTTCAAAGAACTAAAAAAAGGTATTGGGGGTTTTCTTCGATCGGTCTAGGGCTTCCTTAGAAAGTTTCTCTTCACTTCGCCATCTGTCGAGTAGTAAATTCTTCCCTTCCAATAAAGGACCAAGGGGGGTGGCGGTATTTCTTTATCCGATGGATACTTCTACAAGAAGTCGGGGGCGAGTCAGGGTCATCGGCGTAAAAGGTTATTTCCCCCTCCCCCAAATGGCCACACGGCCGACACAAGCACGCTTTGAAAGGATCGGACCCAAAAGAGAAATTAGCGGCAAGAGCAATGGCATTTGCTTCGCTCTTTGCTCGCTTTTCGGTGGTCAAAAGCGTTGAGAAGGGAAAGAAGGAAAATGCTCCCTCGATCCCTTTTGCCTAATGAGTGGGCCGGAGGATGGAGAGATGAAAAGAAGCTCAAGATGAGCCAGAGAGGATAGAAGGCGGAAAAGTGATTCTGGGAGCGAGGCCAAAGTTGTCGGGCCTATAGTCCGTCAAGGGGCCAGTCATTAAGGTCACCTCCACCCATTCATGGATAAATCATGGACGGATAAACCGAACCTTATACTCCGCACCTCCTTAGAAACATTTTTTTAACGTTCTATGGGTTTTAATTGGTGGTGACCCTAATTCGTCAAAACAATAAGGGACTAATAAAAAAATGTGTGTCCCCGAACTATGGAATATTGTATTCACGAGATGGTTAACTTAATTTCATTAGAAGTTTATAATATAATGAAAATATTCTAACCTCAAATGATATTTGCGTCTTAAGTTTTTTGGGGGTAAACAGAATTGATACGTATTCTTTACAATTTTATCCAAGGGCCTAAATTCCTACCCTTGGCCGAACGAAAATGGACCCTCCCAAAATATTCTGTTTGCGAAGTTTACACAAAAGAAAACCCGAGCGAGAATCTTCTCCCCCCCATCTTAAAAGGATTGAAGGCTTATTTACAATTTTCTCGCAATTGGTTCAAGTCCGGGTTAGGGTTTGGACCCAATGGTCAGTGAGTGAGTGTCACTTGTTAGTCGCAATGTCGCGAGTTTACAGCAAATGGTTAACACTATTTTCAACCCGAATAATCTGAATTTCGTGATACTTGATTTTGTGGGATTATTTCTGAGAATATATTCTGGTATGTGCAATTTAACTCAATATATTAACGCTTAATTTAATTCTAAAGCGTAATTTGCATTTAAATTAATTGAATTTTGGAGAGTTTATCTATGAAAATAATCAAAATCACCGACTTACTTTAATCAAACCCTCTTTGCTTTAATTATTCTTTCCTAAGTCGCTGTAACGAACGCCCACTCGTGTCGAAGTTGAAAAGTTGTTAAGCCTAATTTTTCAAACTTGGCATTCTTCCCCCATGGCTTGATTTTAGATTTTCGGTCATATCTTGAAAATAACCGCTTCTTTAGAAGTAAAATTCTGCATGCGTGTCCTCGAAACGTTCCTAAAGCTTCCTCCGACATCAATTAAGTCCAATTACTTTAATTTTTTACCTAAAAAGTTAAATTTAAAACGTTAAAAACCCGGCGTAAATCGCGCGTAAAACAGTAACGGACTAGCAGACGACAGTCACGACACGAACTTCCAAAAGAGTTTTGGGGCATGGAGTAATATTAACAACAATAAACACTGGAGTAGAAATATTCATTCCCATATTCAAATATATTAAAAATTTAGACAAATACTTTCTTATAACTAATAATAGTAATGACACCATAATATATAGAGATATTAACACTTAGTAAATTAAGTAGAAAGTTTATATAGGCTAGACGATATCTTGACCTTGAACCCGATGACCCTAAAATATCTGCAAAACAACCAAAACGAGTAGTACCAAAAAATAATGCAACCCCGCGTTTTTCGTGAATCTTGAAATGTTTTTAAGGTAGAAAACGGAGACGCTTGTAGTGGGGGTGCTGGCAAACCGGTTTCTGGGGTTCCCTCGCACGTGCACTCAACATGGCTGACGTTCTTTGGCGCGTCAAATTCTTGCCAAACACTCGGGGGTGCTAACTGCGGCGCTATCCGTTTCAAACGCGATCTTCCACTAAGCCTAACATTAAATCCTCGAAGATGGCGGGCTTCCTAAGGCCGCAATCTCGAAACGAGATGGACTTATCAATCTCCCTCATCCATTGGAATGCTCACAAGGGCTTTTCTTTGTTCGACCACGCAGTTTATAAAAAATATACGACTCGGGGCAAAAAATACATACCATATAAAATGGTAAAACCCACCCCCTGATGAATTGTACAAAGTACGTCCGTACAATAAGAGAAAATACAGGTGTTAAACTATGAAAACACGTGCAAACATTCCTTTAAACGTTTCCAGAAAAAAAAATTATTTTCTGGTCAAAAGAATTCTTAGTTCCTACGGACAGAACCATTCTTGTAGCGTACAATCAAAAACTACTTGACGCGTTTTTCAAAAATTCCATAAAGGAAATCTTACGCCGAGGCTTAAGGAATAAAGATTAATTTATGGGAACGATTTGTATCATAACGCCTAAGTACTTTTGGATTACGTATCGCCAGGCGTTTTAGAGTGACGCTTGAATGGGGAAAATACCCTGTCGATACCTAATTTAAATTTAAAATCCGCCGAGTGTCGGGTCAGAGGTCAAACTAAAGATCTAAAGTACGAACTCATCGTAATTCTAAAGAGGCCCAGTTAGTTTAGAAGTATTTTTTCTCCGCGATCCTAGTAAACGCCGTGAACTTAGGGGTTTATTTCACCCGCCTCCATCTTTAAAAAGTTCTGAAATTAAATTTAGAATGACCTTGATGCACCAGAATCCTAGGATAGAGGTTCATAAGATTCATTTCTAAAGTAAAGCTTATTATTTTGCCAGAAACGTGAGACATGTCCATCCGCAAGAAGTGACCACCGGCCCGGAAATCTATCCAATATATCTTTCAACGTGTACGAGGGAAGTTGACTGGTCCTTTTTCGGGGTTCTCGCGTTACACCCCTTTTTCCCGCTTTAGTGAAAATTCACAGTACCCTTTATTTGGCCCATTTTTGTGTCGGTTTTTATGGGAGAACAGTTAGTAGGAATGCCGGGCGATACCGATCCGAGGGGTGCTCCGTTCTCGGGTCACCCGACCCCTTGGGTGACCCCCGGTGCCTTCGATTCTTCGCTACACGTTCATCCTTTCACGCCCGCGTTCCCTTTTTTCAATCGGTGCGTGGTTGCAGTCACGGAAGGGTGCCTTTTTCTCTTTTCCGTTCTTGGTCAACCTCGACCCCTTCCCCGCCGTTTGACCTTCCACAAACTGGGTGCTAGAGCTCCCCGCTTATTTTTTTCAATCAACTGGATGGAATGGTTTGACTAAACATTAGTATTAGAGGTTTTGGTTACCGGCACTGATGCTACATTCCCATAAGGGGGTAAAATGGGCAAAGGCTCGGGTCTGACATTACGCCGTATTCTACTTTTTTTCCCTCGTGAGTAAATCGTGACTATATCACGAGCGTTGTTAGTTACAACCCCCCGGTTAAAAAGGTCACGACCTGGTGTATGTATTTTGAAGCGTCTGGCGCGCGCTCCATGCTTTTTCACGTGTTTACGTTGTGGGTGTTGAATTTTTTAAGGTTCCCTCTTCCTGGCTGGCTTTGAGGTTGTAAAGTTAAGCGTATACAACAGGGGTCAAGTCGTGTTTTCCCGCCATTTTTATGTAAATTAGTCAACTCCGATTAGAACTTTCGCGATATTTTCTCATCTAGAAAAACTTATTAAATTTACAATAGGGATCTGGCATAAAAGGGGAGGCCCTTTTTGGAAAATCGTGCGGCGTATCTATCTTATTGTTGAAAGACTATTTATTTCCTCGTTTTGAAAAACCCTCTGGATTTTAATCTTTAATCCTTAATCCTGACGTCTCGTTTCGAAATTTCAACGCGAATCAATTTAAAATGGATCCAAGAAAACTGGCTGTAAAAATCACCCGCAGTTTACGTCGAATTCGAGACTAATACGCGTTTAATATCCGCCTTTCACGGCGTTGCATTCTGGGCGTGAAACGAGAGCCCCGCGGAGGTCAAGAAAAAGTGTTAATATCGTTGCTTACTATCTTGATTTAAAAAAAGAAATTGTATTTAATATATGAAGTTAAGGTTGAGCGTCTTTATGAATGGGTTGCCGGAGTTTTTTAAATGAATTATTTATGGAGAGGTCTTTAAAATGCTAAAGGTAACGTAGCAGCTTGATTTTGAAAAAAAAAAAAAACGCCAGCGGCGAGGAGTTTTTTTATATATATAAAATTTATTTTCCTCTTCATCAGTAAGGTCAAGAATGTGAAAGCACACCCACTATTTTTTGTGAGAGTTTCTCGAATCATGGACTTTATTCAAAGAAAAAAAAATATTATTATGTTTTTGCAAACGGAGCACAGTGATGTTAGGGTTTAAATTGCGCCATAAAATTTAGAATGACCTTGATATACTAGAATCCTAACAGTCTCGTACAATTGCCCAGTTTTCCTAACCCTTACACGATACGCCTATTTGTATTTCCATATCATCTACATTACATTTACCTAATAATACAATAGGAGGGGGAAAAATACTAGATTGTAGTAGAATAATACTACAAGTTCCACTAAGAATAAATATTTTCCACGTTTCTTAATAAATAATAATGGTTTTCAAGATATATTATCACGGGGACACGTATATCTATTTTGGAAGGCGAGCTCCAGGTTCGTCTGAAATGTATCCGTTTTGTTTTAATGGGCCTCCCAAACTTGGTCTCTCTCTTTCGCACAAAGTGTTATATCAGTATAAGTAGCCAGGCAGCCATATCTCAAAATTTAGTTTTTAACCTTTTTTCACGCGTTCGAGAGTGAAGATTCATTTGAGCGCGAGCGAGCGAGCGCGGTGTTATGTTAGAAGAAGGCGCGCGTGTTTTAAATTATAGGGTGCGAGGAATTTTCTTTATGGATACGCTTTCTTAAGTCTTAAGATTTTCGGGAGAGATTTGAGTGGACGGACATTAGATATTCAGTAAAGCGCGTGAGAGAATGGGCCAGGGCGGGACAAAATCGCTTCATCAAAAAGAAATCTTCGTATAGAAACAACGGGCTCAGTCTATAGAAGTAGTAATTCATCGTGATCGTCTCTCCACCGTATAGGTATACCTTGAGAGATAAATTAATAAATATGGATTATCATCTTAACTCTATATCGAAACCCAACCCTCGCTGCTTGCTTGGCTTCGCTATTTAGATGCAGGCCCGCGTGGGTTCAACACTTTGCTTTCCAGTTTTAGTTAATTTTTTATTTTTGGAGCAGTACTACTACTACCAGAAAGTTGGTTGGTTAGGCTATACTTCTTCACGATTTATAAAATTTTGTCTTTCCTTGAAAAATCCTGCGAATTTTAACATGTACGGATCAAGAGGAAAGTATTTTGGGCATTCAGGAAAAATCTAAATTATTTCGAAGAATCGATGAAAAATATTATTAAATAATATAACGGGTAAATTACTATCGTGAAATTCCCAAGCACGATAGACTATAGCGGATATTCAAAGTCGTTTAAAGGCCGACTTCCAGCGAAAAGGGTTCTAGCATCTGAAAACCAAGCATCGAGACTAACAATGAAGCGACCATGCCGATTTTCGAATCCCCGCTGGGTCAAAAGATGGAAGGGTTCTCGCTAACTGAAAGCCGTGCAATGTGGTTCTAGCGAACTGAAGATACGCAATAGAGAATTTACTTCAGGGAAAAGCAAAAATTCGAGAGGAAATAAATTTAAAAGGATTTCTATTGTTCATCTTCAGTTCGCTAGAGCCACATTGCACGGCTTTCAGTTAGCGAGAACCCTTCCACCTTTTGACCCAGCCGGGCTTCGAAAATCGGCACGGTCGCTTCATTGTTAGTCTCGATGCTCGCTTTTCAGCTCGCTAGAACCCTTTTCGCTGGAAGTCGGCCTTTAACTCTTCCTTCAACCCACGTGCCACTTTTTTCTTCTATTCTTTCAAAGGTCAGGGGTCAACCCATACTCGATTTCTTTACAAGGATATACATTAAGTACATATATTAATTAATTAATTAATAACTTAATAATTTAGAAGGTTAAATTTAATGAAATAAAAGGGACTAGTTTTGTTTTTTTTAAAGAAAGAGCAAGGTCAAAGACACTATTGTCACGACGGAGTGGCGTTTGAATACGATTCGAGAGAGAGAGAGAGAAACCCGCTTTCTAAAACACACTCTTTTTTATACATATTCGTTAAAAGTAGTTTTGTTAAAAAAGAAAACACCCCCTTGATCGGAGCACCACCGCTGGGCGCTCGCCTAAAAGGTAACCACCTCCCAAGTACGAGTTCCACCACCACCGCACTCAGTATTCGGGACCTTGGCTCTGTCCTCGTTCTTTTAAAATACGGGAACTCTCTAAAAAACGAATTTATTAAACTAACGCGGTTATGGTATCTATCAAAATATCAGGATATGGTTGGTGTTCGCGTATTTCAAATTCTGCGCCGTCTTTATAGAAATAAATTAAACCGAAGTTATTACCGTCTTCCCTAAATTTCAATAACTCCTTTATTTACGGGATTCATAGAAGAACATGGAAGAAATATTTGTTAAAATGTTTCCCAAAATCCATTTGAAAACATCGGATTTATATATTTCCCACGTCGCTTCGCTAGGGGATTTAAAATTGTATTTAAAATATTTGATAAATCACGATTAACTCGGGTTTAAATAGCTTCCTTCAAAGGTCTTTCGATACATTTTCAAGCGAAACTAGTTTGACCGTATTATTTCCCACTACTTTCTGTTAACGGAGAATATGATAAATTAAATGGACAAAAAATTCGGAATTTAAAGGACTACATTGGTTGAGGACAGGACAACCTCGGGACGTAAACAAACGTGGCATGTCAAAATAAATATTGAACAGTACTAGCTAGGCCTACCACAATAACTTGAAATTCCAGCTTGGCCAAGAAAAGGACCATTCAGTACAACACGAATGATTTTCCCCAAATCGCTTTGCAATTCTGGAATTTCTTTCCATAAATATGAAAAATATAAATTCTATAGGTTTATTTTCAAAGCTTAGTATTTTTAAATCATACCAACTTGAGTTTTTAAACTTTGCAATTTGCCAGTTAAATATTTTTGATTAAAGACTCGGAATTACCAAGAACACAAAGTTTACAATAACATTTCTGAAACTGTTTTCCGTAGCCAACGGGGTGATATACAATAAGTTGGTGTTGAAGCAATGCACCAGCGGCCACATCTCGGCATTTGTTCGGG